>NW_028261381.1:13726954-14026954 GCF_051295495.1 Thamnophis sirtalis
AGGATTCTAAATTATAGTTTATTAATTATTCACAAAGCATGGAAATTTTAATTAAAGTTTGTGTGTGCTTATGTGTGGTCCTTATTGTAGCAAATATCTACTGACAAGATTAAAAAATCAAAAGTACTTAATTATAAAATTATTATAGTCATATTGCAACCTTGTTTGCCTAATGACATACAATTGGTAAATTAATGAGCACAGTACTGTAAAATAAAATGTTGATATATTACAAGTTTTGTTTATTATATACACACACAAAATACTATATTGTAAATAAATGTTTCTTTTTTTATTTACTTTGAGTATATGATGCGTCACATGGGTTTGTTTTTTTCTACCACATTAAGTTGTACTTGGATTACTGGTATGTTAAATTCTTTTATTCTTTTGCAATGTACATTCTTAATCAGTGTGTATTCTTACACCCCTGAAAAGACAAATATACACATTTAATCTTCCATAATACTTATGGCTTCACTCAAATATTCATATATACGAATACACCCACCCACACACCCTACAGAAAGTTGAATGGGAGAATTAATAGAACACAGTAATTGTTGATATGGAACATAAGCAAAATAATCCATAAAACAAGTAAATATATATATGTTTGTTTGCATTAGTGTAGACATAAAATAAAGACATAAGAGGTCTGTCTAAGGATGCCCTTGCAGATGCAGAAATATTTTTTTTATATTTTGCACTAAAACATCATGTGAGAAAAATGAATCTAAATCCCAGTAGGGAATTGCATAAAAATTTGACCTGCATGAAGGTGTTTTTTTAAAAAAAAATGAAGTAAAGGACTACTACTGTTATAGGTAAAGCTGAACTCTTGCATAAAATATTGGAAAAGTATTTTTGGAACACTACTGGTCCTCTTCACTTGATATGTTTTAGATCCAACTGTACAAATAATGACCTCTGTATTGATAAAAATCAAAGCAAAATCAACTTTTCATTGTCTGTAATACTGCTCACAATGTAAAACTGATGGCATTTTTTCAAGTGCTAAAATCGTATATTTGTTATTAGATTTATTTTATATGTATGTAATAAACGCATGTAATGCACATATTATTGTATATTTTGATCAACACAATTTACCTACTGTATTTGTTGTCAGGAATATTATTTTAAATATGAAATATTGAAATGCAATCAATAACCATTGTAATTTCTGTTGAAAGTTTTTAATTTTTTTATAATATCAAAATTCCAGTTATTATATTGGTTTTCATTAACATTTTATTTGCATGATACTGCAGCATACTAGATATTAGTCACTAGTAGTTTTCCTCTTCCCATTCTATTTATACTATTGTAATTTTGTAAAGTATTTTTTTTTAATTTCAGTGATATTTAAACATTTTTTCTAGTTGCATATAGTGGCCAATCAAGTTATGCTTGTTGGCTCATGAAGATAATGAAGGCAAAGTCAGGATGCTAATTTTACCTTCTGGCAGCTATATTTGGACTTAATTGAATATTACTGTGTTACTGTATTCAAATTTACAGTGCAAAGCTATTTGAGCATCAGAGGCAAGAGTAGAAAAAGGCTGGTTAAGAAGCTCTTCTGTTCTGTAGAATATATTTTAGCATGGAAGATAACAGCTAGCAGTTTCTTAACATGCTAATACATTGACACACAGATTCATTAAATAATCTAGCTCTTGGGTTCAATGGTAATTTGATACTGCAATAAACTAGTTATGTGAAATCTTTCTGTACTCTAAATAAATAGATCCTTTAAAATGTGTAAATATCAAATCACATGTATTCTAAGACTAAGCTTATTTAGTATCATACAAACTGTATTATGCAAATTGCATTCTTTGTATGGGATAAATTTTATTTAAAGTACTAGTTAATAATTCATGCATGGTCATGCCATGCAGCATTTAATAAAATCCTACATTGATGCCAGCTTTTGTTAGCAGATCTCCATGCAGCTCAGGAGTCTTAGCATTTCCATGGATTCAGGCCAATGTGAACTTGAGTAAGAGGGGAATTCTCCCAATGACAGCTTGCCGTCACTCACCAACTATTTCACATATTTATTTTACACTGAGTTCAGGACATAGTATGCAAATATTTGGCTTACTGATGAGCCTGAAAACTTGTGATGAAGTAATAGAATTTCTAGAATAGTACTTTAGAGTATTTGATCTTCTAAGAAAGAGGAGCTCACATATTATCCTAGGAATCATCACCTCAGTTTTGCTATTTAACGTTTCATTTGGCATAACAGTTCTGCAGTCTTGATTTTAATCAGTTTACCGAACCTATTATAAAATAGAAAAAGATTTACCTTATTTCCATCTTACAACTAATAGTTGATAATCTACATAGCACTTTTTATATTCTAAATTTCTTTATTGTACAGAAAATGTGGTTTTATTTATTTATTTTATTAAATTAATCAAATGTATAAAGCTGCCCATCTTACTTGGGAATGACTCTGGGTGGCATACAACAATCACATAAAACAAGAAGTATATAGATATAAAAAATATTTTTTTAAAAAAAAAATACGACAAAGCAAAAAGACTGACTATATTAAATGCAATAATGGAACCATCTTAGAATGTCTCTGGTTCCCTGGAACAGCCATACCTGGTCACATAATCAGATCTTCAAGGGCTTGCAGAACATTAACAACGATGAATTGACCTGATTTTGGGGGGGAGGGGGAGAATGTTCCATAAAGTGGGTCCCACAGCAGAGAAGGCCCAAATTTAAATCCCTAGCAGATGGTACCCACAATATTCTTTTTCTGCCAGAACTAATGGACCAAGCTGTTATAATTGGGCACAGGTGATCCTTCAGATAGCCCAGTGTCATGCCACGAAGGGCTTTAAAGATTAAAACCATCACCTTGAATTGGAACAATTAGAAAACTGGTAGCCAATGCAGCTCATAAAGCAGAGGTGTAACATGTTTTGTTTTGGAAGGACACATGCCTGCCTGCGCCACTGCATGTACCAACTGAAGCTTTTGGATGCTATTGAAAGGGAAGCATCATATAGAGTGTACCACAGTAGTTCAACCAGGAGATGACCAGGGCATGAATGACTGTGAGTAGAGTCTCCTAATCCAAAAATAGGTGCAATTGACACACAACACAAAGTTGTACAAAGATCCTCCTAGCTATGACTTCCACCTGCTCTTTGAGCAAGAGTTGTAAGTCTAGAAGAATCCCCAGATTGCACACTGGGTCTGCTTGGGGAGTGCAACTGCATCCAGCACCAAAGATGGCACAGTCATATAATCAGTAGGCTCCAAAACCCAAAGTCACTTAAACTTCAGTCAGGATTCAGCTGAAGCCCATTTTTCCTCATTCAGATCCTCACAGTCATGGCATTGCTTAATTTGCCAGAAGAAGACATATAGAATTGGATACCATCAATGGAGGTTGGATCATTCAGCAGACTGGCAGGGACAACCTCCAGCTCCCTTTGAAACCCTCTGGGTCCATCAGTTGCCAGTCAAGGCAGCACATATGGCCAGAACAGCCATGGCAAACATAGTCCATCCTTGGCTCCATACCAGCTGAAAAGTTGATAAAAGCCCTCTGCCCCACCCCAAAAAGAGGAAAACCCAGAGGTCTAGTCAAAATGCAAATACCAAGGTACAATCCAGTCCAGTCAAGTGCCCACAAGACATTCATATTAATATTGATCCAGACATGACACTAAAGGAACAACTGAGTAGCTCCTCTTCTCCATCAAAATACCAGATCAAAGGTGGGTTCCTACTGGTTCGGACCGGTTCAGCCAAGGCCTAGGTTACTGGAACTGGCAGTGACCCAGGCCTACCACGCCCCCGAATCATTTCTCCAGGTTTGGACCATGGCGCTTCTTCTTCGCAACAGCTGAGGAGGGAAGAGGAGCCGAAGAACTGCGGGGAGCCTCCCGCATGTTGCAGCCCCCTCCCAGACTTTGTCCATGCCTTCGCACCAGTCATCATCTTCCGAAGCCATGATGGGGACCAGGGGGGCAGGCTGGCGCAAGTGAAGGCTGGAAGGGGGTGTGCAACATGGTTCTGGTCTCCAACCTCAGCTGCTCTTCCTCTTCCGACCTTAGCTTCATTCTCTTTGAGAGCTGCCTTGCAAAATGTCAGAAAATTCCCCATGGGGCGGAATTTCACAACCTTGCAGATTGCCACTCATTTCCTACTAGGAATGGAGACCAACGGACCATAAATAAGTTCATTTTTCTGTTTTACACAAAAAGTCAATAAGGGGTTTCCAATCAACAATCAACAAATATACACCATCTTTTCTCTAATCAAAGAAATCAATTTAGCTTTCTCAACAAGTTCCATCACCTTCACCAACCATTCCTCCATTATCTGTAGAGCTGAATTTTTAAAATTTGTGCATACAGTAATCTTGATGCAGTTATACAAAAAACCATGTTCCATGATTTTTTCCCAACGATTTGTCCATTGGTTTGAAAAGAAAAATATCTGGTTTCAGTTGTGCATTAATCTTTAAAATCCTCTGAATTAGTATATGTATTTGAATCCATTTTTAAAGCTTTTTTACACATTCACCAAGCATGATCAAATGTCTCTTCTTGTTCACATTTCCAACATAGATTTGAAGTGTCTTTTATACATTTAAGACAATTTGTCTAGTGATATATTCCAATGGTCCATCATTTTATAATAATTCTCTTTAAGACAAGAATACAGTATAAATTTTGCTTCTTTCAACCACATTTTCCCATTGTTGCATCTAAAATATACTTTAGCCCACTTCATTCTTCCATTTGTTCTTCTATTTCAAATTTAATAAAATTCAAATTTCAAGCAATTGCATTTTAGCAATTGCATGTTCATTGTTTTAGCAATTGTTTATCATTTGCACACAATTCTGTTTCAAACTCAGCCTCATAGTGTCAAAGCTATAAATACCTTTGTCTATTTTAAATCTTTCTAATAACTATTGTTAAGAAAACAATTGACAATAATAATCCTCTGCATTAAGAGGAAATTATATTTTTCTTGATTTTACATTCTCCTTAACAAAAATCTCATGATAAATTAGCCATTTCTGTTGCCTTTTATTTCTAGTCTTGTTTATTAAATGCTTGGTGTGGGAGAACCACAAAGGTGTTTTCTGCACAACCTGGGTTTACAGTATATTTATTCCATATTTTCAGTATGGAATGTCTAACATAATGGTTTTTAAAATCCACATTAACCTTGACTTTTTCATACAGTAATGCTCATGCCACCCAAATGTCAGCTCATGTTCTTCTAATTCCCAAGAGCAGTACCATTTTTCCATCCAAAATGAACAGCGAAAAATAATCTATATTACTGAACTGTAATTGACTCTGTGATTTGTTCTCTGAGTTATATAGATGAAAGCAACCCATCACAGACACGGTCGCACAAACATTTGTTTTCATTACATTGCTATTTAGCAGGACTTAATAGAACTATTCCAAACAAACTCAGTTGGCAGTAAAAGGCTATTACATAGATGTCTAAGACTAAGATAGCTAAAATGTTTGTTCGGTCATAATGCTAATGCCATATGGTATCACTTCATAGCCTAATATGTAGTGTCTATGACTTGCAATGCATAGCTTATATGTAATAAAGCTATAAATTATAAGTTATTGTCAAAATGTCATATTCCATTGCTTTAGACATATGCTGCAATGTACTGGAACTTTATCTCATATTTTAATAATTGTTTCTATTCTGCTATAAAGTGCACAAAGGAGAGTATGCTTTTCATTTAATTTAAAGCACTTGTATTAATGCCAAAACAGCTTGCCATAATAATCTACATCCAACCCCTGGTATTTTTGGTGTCATCCTTTGCAAAGAAAGCTTGAAACAAAGCCTGTATCCTCTACATTCTCATAGAGTTTGCTACTCATGAAGCGTTAGTTTGCTACACATAAAGTGTTAGGTTGTGCTGTGATTCCTCGATATTACTGCACGTAGTTAATAAGTGAATAATTATTGCATGTAGTAGTTACATAATATTACAACTTTAAACTGGATCCAAAGTGTTTGTGCATGAACAAAAATATTCCCTGCAATGTTGAGAATCCATACAATTCTGGCGTGAAGCGATGCAAGCATTTTCAAAGGATGCGCAATATGTAAAGTCCATTGGAATGTAATGAAAAGAATAATCTTAAAATTGAAACTTAATTCAGTTAATTTTATTAAGAAATGAATGAATTTGCCCCTGCTTGGACTTATCTTTGTGTCATTTTAGCTGATACTAATAAAGTACTTTTGAAAAATGTCAATTATACTAAACAAAAAAACCCCAACTTCTGATAAGTAATAAGAACTGTGCATTTCTCAGCCAGTTAGCCTGTATCTGCCCTTTATATGTACAGTATGCTAAAATAAATTAAGATACAGAATTATTGCAATATAGTATATGTTAATTGTTTTCATTCAGAGGTAGTTTGGGTTAGAAATAGGAAGTTGGGCTATATAACAAGAGTGCTTTGCAATTTTGGATTATTTAAATGGCGAAATTGATTGAATGAAAATCTGGTAACCAAGTTTCCTTATTTATTTTTCATTACCTGGATGAGTGGTTTCATTTCCACGGCTTTCATGGCTCTCTCAATTCAAGATTGCTGCACACCACCAAAGATCTGGAAATAAATATTTCAAATCATTTGGGGGGGATCAGGAACAGCTTATTATGAATATAGGAAATAATATCTTATCAAAGCTGCTCACCTTGTCCACTAGGAACTAATGTCTGAGGAAGTGTTGATCTTATTTATTTTATTTCAAAAGTAAAATCTTGTAAGGTAACCAGCCCAAATAAAACACCCATTAAGCTTCTCAAATGAAACTTAGATTGTTAGGGTCTATTTATTATAATAATTCAGATTTAAATGTTTCAGGCTGGATTAGAGCTGTATAACAAGGGAAATATGGAAGGCAATGTCAGTTATATGCCAGGTAGCTTGCTATCAGTACTGGGGAAATTATATTCCAAATAGTTAAACAGATAGCCATGAGCTGTGGTGGCGCAATGGTTAGAATGCAGTATTGCAGGCTGATTTTGACCACTGCCAAGAGTTCAATCCTGATTGGCTCAAGGTTGACTTGGCCTTCTATCCTTCCGAGTTTGATAAAATGAGGAATTAGATTGTTGGAGCATTCAGAGGCACTGATCCCTCAGAGAGAGCTGTAAAGCATTATGGAACAGTATATAAGTCTAAGTGCTACTGCTATTAAATGAAAAATTAACCTCCTACCTTAAAGAACACTGTTTAACAAATGTTTAGGTTATTTTTAGAAATGATAAATCAACAATAATCTACTTGTCTGGAAAATATTGTTTTCCTTTTTTTAATAAATGTTTATTTCATTCAAAAAAGTGATTCTGTTAATAGAACCCATACTTTGGGTTAAACTGGAATATTTAGTTCTTGGCAGGAGTCTTACATATTTAATGTCAGCTTTATATCAAAATAATAATTGCAGGTTACATGCAACAGAAAAACCTACTTACAGGCAACATAGTAATGACTAAGAGTGTGAGACAACGTTGTATTCTTCCCCAACATTATTTAAGATAGATGTCAATGATCTGGGGACTACATTACATCAAATTTATAGCCACTGTCCAATATTAGACAAAAGAAAAATTGTGCTTGGCTATATGTAGATGATGCTGTTCTTTTAACTACTAGATTAGATTTAAAACTTAAGGTACTTGTCCATCTAGGTCATCAGTGTAAATATTGGCAGATGATCATTCAAGATAATGTGGATATAGCAGACTTTATAAGCCCTTGTTTTAAATATCACGGTTTGAAAGAATTTACTAGTGCAATTAGATGCAGAGTAGTAAACTTTCTTTTCCTTTTCTCTCTTCTCCTCCCCCTCCTCTGGAATCTACTCTCCAGCCCATCTTTAGGCTGCCTTATTTCTTGCTGGCCCCAGAAATCCCTAAGCCTCCATTAGAAAGCCTGACTGCTAATCCATCTTGGATCACATTACCCGCCTGTCCCTAGCCAGGCATTTGTTTATGTAAAAAAAAAAGGTTGTATACGAACAAGCCAAAATAAATTTATGAAACTGACAGCTACTAGAAATATACTTATCAATCCATCTCTGTTTAGCATTGAAAATGGAGTAGCAGCTCACAGACATGGTTCCACTCAAGACAGGAGAACCTACTGACTTTACCGAAAGAGACCAAGCAGGTTTTTAATCTTCTTCATGTGCACACAGTACAGGAAACAATGGCAGGGCAAAAAAGGTACATTCTACTCTTGAGTAACAAACAATAGTTATATATGAAACAACCCCAAATTCCCAGATCCAAACAGTAAACATCTGTCCTCGATTATAAAATATCCAATTTTATCCATGCCTTCCTCTTTCAGTGTTGCTCCTTTCTGGTACAGCAGAGTTGGTATTCAGCCAATTCTGACCAGTTCTAGAGAACCGGTAGCGGAAATTTTGAGTAGTTCGGAGAACCGGTAAACGCCATCTCTGACTGGCCCCGCCCTCATCTATTCTCTGCCTCCCGAGTCCCAGCTGATCGGGAGGAAATGGAGATTTTACTGTATTCTTCTCCTGCCATGCCCACCAAGTCATGCCCACCAAGCCAAGTCATGCCCACCAAACCACACCATGCCCACCACAGAAACATTAGAATTTTTTTTAATCACACCACTGTGCTACAGCTAACTGCAATTTATGCCTGCTTTCATTGGTTCCTTCTTATTATTAATTAAAAGTTTATACTTCCATAATTTCTTTTTTTTGGCAATTTATATAGTTTTTATTCTAAGCCATGTACGGTATTTATTTTACCTATGTTGCCACTGATCCCTTTACTATTTTCAATTGTTTCCACTTTTTACTTATGTTCATTCTGTACTTCATATCTTCAATTCTAGCTAAGTCTAACTTATAACCATTTTTCTATAGAAATGGGAATGTAATGTCACTTGCATTCCTTTTCTCTTGTTAGTGTCATAATAAATGAAATAATTAGTAGATAGAATGCAGAAGATATTGATGAGATCTAGGAAAAATTAGATGGTTAGGGAATCTATTTTTATGGAATACTGAAGAGTAAGAAAGAAAGCTAATGTTCATTATCATTTCTTTCACCTTTTTCCACCACCACCCCTACTCTGAAAGATCATTATAAAATAATTTCAACTGTAGAGGAATCTTTTAAGCAGCTAGATGCATGAAAGATATTGAGGGGAGGAGGCTCTAACCATGTACAATGATGACATAAGAATGCATGGCAAACTTATACTTTAAGCAAAAGATATGTGTACAATGATAAAGAGCTGTAAATTCATCATTTTTTCCATTGATAAAGTAAGGAATATAAAATGAAATAAATGAGAGATTTGCAAGAGTGCATACATTTTTCTTGGGAAAAACTGTTTGCATTAAAAGCAAGATGAAGTGTTAATAGGGTATATTCATTTTCAACTGGAAATAGTTACATATTTCAGAGACATGTTTTCATCCCAAAGCACGTAACTCCTATTAACACTAATTGGAGTTACACATGCATACTGAAAGAAGATATATCTCTTTCCTTTTTAAGTCACTTACAAAATGCATTAGAGTATTGCCAGCTGCCTAAAGGATCATACTGCAATTGTGGTTCTAATGTTAGCAAAGCTATATCAAGTACTGTATACAAAAATAAGGCCATCTATGTGAACATTTAAAATAGAAAAAGTTTCCTTGATAGATAGCACAGAAAGATGATGCACATGTTAAATATTACTAATTTATCATTAGCTTCAAACTTATTTTGTTATCATATGGACAAAATATTTCTCATTTGTTCTCCACAAACTTTTTAAAAACATTGCAGTGTGAATCTACACGTACATATATTGCAAAATAATTTGTAAAACCATACAGTTAATCTGCCTCATGTTTGCTATTTTCAGTAATAATCTCACTTTTGCTTTTATGGTTTGGAAAGATTGCACTAGGAAACAAGGTGCTCAAATATATCCACCTTGCTACACGATTTCAATTTTCAGGAGATCAGCACTATGATTCAGGTCTTCAGAAAATGTTGGCTCTCCTCATTTCCAATTTCTCATGTAAGACTTTGGTTCTCCATGATTGCCAATTTCCGGTATGAAAGTATCTATCACAACAAACAACCTGAAGCATTGGCACAGTGCTTTTTGAGAGAAAACGTTAGATACCATCATCAGGAAAGAAAGCAAAGGTTGTATAAATGGCCATTGGAATAGTAAATTAGGAAATAACCATTATACACTATCTACAAGTTAGTTATTCTAATACAATATAATATGCTGACAGTTTGATGGGCCATGTTATCCACTTATAATTGCATTATATAAATGAAAGTCATTTTCCTGTTTTCAAATCCTGCAAAATGAAAAAATGCTGTAACTAAATACGGACACTTTTTTTAGTAAATGGGAAAGGAGAAAGCTACATAGTAAGCTTCTAGGATTACTTGAGGGGGAAAAACCAAGGTGGTGGCTTCTGTGACCTATACAGAAACTGGAGGCAACCCCCCCCCCCACCAACTTAAGTACAATTTAGGGTTTTATTTAACTAGAAAAATACAATTATGGGGAGTGGTATAAATAGGAAGGCAGTAGTATTAGAGACAGCAGTGATGGCAGCAATTCCCCAGATTTTTGATTAACCATATCATCATGGCAACTACATTATGAACATTATGACCTGGGTACTTGAGAGACCGCCTGCTGCCAATCACCTCCACTAGACCAATTAGATCCCACAGATTAGGCCTCCTCCGAATTCCATCCGCCGGCCAGTGTCGACTGGCGACTACCCGGAAGAGAGCCTTCTCTGTGGCTGCTCCGACCCTTTGGAATGAACTCCCCCTGGAGATTCGAACCCTCACCACCCTCCAGGCCTTCCGCAAAGCCCTTAAAACCTGGCTGTTCCGACAGGCCTGGAGCTAAAGAGCTGTTGCTCTCATCTCGAATGGTATGACTGTTGTGTGTTTTTAAATTATGCATTGTTATGTTTTGTTTTATTTTTTGTCTGTACCCCTCTTCCGTGTTTTGAATTGTGAGCCGCCCTGAGTCCCCTTCGGGGGAAAAGGGCAGCATACAAATATAATAAATAAATAAATAAATAAATCAATACAAGTCCTCCATCGCAAAGATTTTATAATAGCATGCATGTCAGGTTTCCAAAATTGCAAATTACTTACTACCCCAGAGAGAATACAATAAAAGAAAATTTAACAACAAAAATGTAGTATCAGATTTCAAAAACATACCACATATATTTATCTATTTTTCATTAATTTCCATCTTACTGTTATATCCTGAATACTGAAAATTTCAAATGTATCACTTACTATGGTTAATTAGTAAAAATATGCAATTTAACTCCTGAAGTAAAAAAAATGCACTTAGGTTTTCAAGACAGTGTGACTGTTTGCTTGAGGCAGTAAGTTTGCATGTGTATGTGATAGACAGAGAGACACATAAAGTATGAAATCTATAAATGCCTAAAGCCTAATTTACGTGCTAAGCTTGTGAATGTGATCTTTTGAGGCATCTATAACTCTCCGCAGGAAACAGAAGGAGCTTCTCATCTTCCTAAAGTTTCTGCTGATGCAGTCAGTATGCAGCCTTGGATTAAAGCATCTCAGTAGGTCTTCAATGAATTAGTAATTACCTCAAGCATTATCAACTGTAGAAAAAGCTTTTTAGCTATCTAAATATAGATACGCATGTTAAATAAGAAAAGGAGAAAGGCTTTACACATAATGCACATATGTTTGGCGTTGGGAGTAATATTACCCACAGAACTGTAAAAATGATATAAAACAAAATGAAAAACAACCACCTTCAGGGTACGAGATCTCAATTTTTCGACTTTAAAAGTCAACAAACTTCAGTTTCTGTCAAGCTTCCTTTATACATGTCAAGTTTCATAGTTTTAGGTAAGGTGTCATGAGTCTATGTATGGAGATATTATTTTAAAACATCCACAAAGTCTTATACTGGCCTTACATATCATGTCACAGAGATGTGGCTTTGAAGAGGAAGATAAAATACAGAAAATAACATTGTTTTAATATTGTTTAGAAATTCCTAATAGGATGATTATATGAGAAACATTCTACTGTTTAATTTAGGAGCGCTTGTTATAATATGAGATATCAGTGCTGCTCATTTGATTGGGAAACAACATTTAGCAAAAAAAAAAAAACCTAATTCTTCCCCCCCCCCCCCCCCCAACTACTCATCTCTTCTCCATCTTTCATCTACTTCCTGAAAACTGCCCTGGAAGGCGCCGAAACCACCACAGTAAATTCAGAAGAATCCAGATAGATTAGGAAGGTGATGCTGGCTATACAGCAGGAAGTCTGTGCAAGGTTAATTTTTTTCTGCATATATTAAGTTCTGCCTTGATACATGTGAAACGAACTACAAATACTCAGCTATGTCATAAGCCAGGATATTTAAATAAATAGTGCAGGATCCAGGGCTAAGTTAAGAAAAAGATATTGGGATAGGTAATTTCATACATTTTTGCACATGAATGTCTGTATGTAAAAGAGGGTTGCTTGCCAGCTGAATAGAATGCCATTAATCTCATTAAGGTTCAGAGTAGTTTGTACTCTCTGCAAAAATATATAGGACTCAATCCCCTCAAACGTTTGGCATTCAAGAAATATATACGCATGAAAACATTTAAACAATATGCAGATTGCTCTAAGATGATATTGTGAGGTCAAACGGTTACATTTCACAAGGTAACATTACAGGATACTGCATGGTCAGTCTACCTAAAGTAAAATGTTTCTCCCACAACATTTTATTCGTTGATACTCTAATTTTAATCTCCCATTTCACAAAAACAATTTTTCTTTACCTGTGAATAAATGCAGTATAAACAGAATACAATTATCTGTTGATTTAAGCTCCATATATAAACTGCAGAAGGATCCCGAATTCTACACGCTAGAGGTGGGAAGAAGGGCCTTGAGTAGTACATATGGATTGCACACAGCATAATCAGTATGTTGATTGCCAATATTGTACTGACAATTATAATCACCTGTTGGAACCACAGACTTTCTGGAGTCCTGGACCAGAAAGTCCATTAATGGTTTTTTTTCTTTTTGTTTAGTACCATCAAGTCAAACTCCAGAGACTGTATTAATGTTTTCCCATCTCAGTCTAGCCCTATTAATTTACAATACAGAACTCTTGCAAGGACATTCCAGTACCATTCCTAATATTGTCATTCATTGATTGTCTTATTGTCCCAATTGTGGTCACTAAACAAGGACCACCTTTATCTCTGTTGAAAATTTCTAAATTGTTATTTTATCATCTCATCTTTAAATGTTCTCAAAACAGTCTTACCGCTTTTAATTCCTTGTGCCTCTACTGGCATTTTTGTATAATTATTCTTGAGTTGTCTTACTTTGACTGTAGTTTTTTTTTTCTTTTTCTAAAATGGTCTCTTTTCTTGATATGTCTTCATTTGTTGACAATCTTGATTGAGAAATCTTTCCTTTTCTTTCTTTCTTTTTATTAAATCTGCCATTTTGTCACTGTATGCCCTTCTTTCTGTCCATGTCTTTCCCTGGTTATCATGACTGCTTCTTCTGAAAGCTATCTTGGTTTTCACACTGTCTCTTGTTTCTTTCCATAAAATCTCCATGTAAAAAAATATGTATTGAATCTGTTCCTCTCATTGATTGTTATATCCTGGCTGTACATCTTCTAAGTTAAAATTTGCTGGTATAACAATCTTCTAATTTTAAACCTGTAATTCACAGTCTGTTTCACAACCTCCATCTGAAAGTTTCCTGGCTGACTGAATTGCTGTTTTCCATCTTCTGTTTCATATCACATTATAGACATTGTAGGAGGAGAACCACATTACTTCTATAAATATTTGTGTCTTCAAATCAGTCTTGACTCCTATTGACTACCTGACATGCCCCTGAAGTTTTCTTGGCAAAGTATTCATAGATGGTTTGCTAAAATGGTTATAATTATTTTTACCATCATGGTCCCCTAATCATGAGGGTGTCAGCGTTCCAAATATCATGCAGAATTAAATCAGAGTCCAAGGCAGAGCTATCCTTAAAGTTCCAATTTAATAAGGCAGACATGTTGGCAACAAACTGTGGAAAATCCCAATTCTGAAAACTTCCTGGGATTCCACCCAGTTGAAAGTTCATGATCTTATCCCCACACCCAGAAATCCATCACATGGTCCAATCTTCTTCAGCCACACTGGCATTTCCACCCATCTAGTTCCAGTCAGATGCAGAGGTGCTGAGTCAAAAGATGACCTTGGGCTTCTAGAAAAGAATGACAACAACACATTCCACAATTCTACTCTTTTCTATTCCCCCCTCCCAACTACTACACTAATGAAAACAGCATAGTGAAAAAATAGAGAGTGTGGCAGGCCAAATATCCTAAAAGGGATATAACTGCAGGCCTGACAGAGGGTTTCTAACTCATTTTCTTGCTAACATTTGAAAACAGCATTAGAACAAAATTTATATGGGCTTCTTAGGTTTGGGACTTTCCATCTTTAAAACAAGATTGAACAAACAACATTGACAAAACACAGTTTTTCACACATAGTTCTATCTCCTATATTGTGAGCTGAAAAAAATAATATGGTTTGGAAAATACTGAAAGATCTTTAAATACTTGGGTGGTAACTGTTTAAGTCTTTCTAAACAAATACAAGCATGTTAAATTGAGCCTGGTAAGTCTTGAGTTCTGTCAACTGCATGGACAGTATTTTTGGCAAGATTTTTCAAAAGTGGTCATATCTGTGTTTAACAGAAAAAAATTCAAATAATTTTTAAAAATCCTATTTTTGAAATCACAAAAATGGAAATAGGGCTTATTGAATATACACTTAGATTATACATAATTCTAACACAAACAATTAGTATTTGGGGGGGGGGCGGATTCAAAATACAGAAAGTGAGTGCCAATAGAGACTAAGTGGCTGATAAATCAAAAACCAGAAATTGATACCCTTTCTGAAAGCAAGAGATATAATATGAATAAATAAAGAATCAGTAGGTTTTTTTACTTATTTGAGGTTTGGAACTACTAGGGGAGCATTAATTCCACCCCTCCTCATTAATACCAATCATAGGTTACAGTTCTTTCCCATAAATAATGTAGCAGGGCTATCTAGCAATCTGTGGAGACAGCAAAACCAGTTTAAGAGATTATTTTATAAATAATCAAGTAATGCCAAAAGGTATTGTAAAACAAAAATTGGCATTGAACCTTGTCTGACTACTAATTAATGAAATAAGTCTTTTTGTTAAAAAAATATAATCCATAAAAGACCATTGTGATTACTAGTAGCCTTTGAAAATATTTTGTCAGAACGTCCAGAGTCCTCTAAAAGGCTAATGTCCAAAATATATAATATCTGGTAATAACTGGGATTAATTTGTCTCAAAGAATTATAGACATAAAATTTAAAATATATCTGATTTGGAATGGATTATACTTTGAAAGAACTCTACATTATCTCTTATCTCATTAGCTCTTATCACAAATATTGAAGGGAATTATTTACAAGGGGTTCATGGAGGGTATTATACCCTTACATAAGTTGCTAAAATTACTGAGAAACCGGATTGCTTCCTATTCCAGAGCCTTTTCTAAAACCACTTTGAACACCTGGAATCTATTTTCTATATGGGAGTCTAATTTGGGTTGGATGATCCTAAGTGTTACTTTGGTAGTACATCAAATTAAGATTATACTATCATAGTTTGCACACTCTGTTAAATCTGTTCTTGATATTGGAATGTAGGCTGACATTTTTTAAATCTGTTACATACTGTGTCATTCTTGATTTGCTAGAATAGCTTGATTAGAACCTTAGCTGATTCTTCCTTTGTTGCTTGCCATATTTGATTGAGTATTGCATTGGTTTCTATAGCTTTCTGAATTGGTAATAACTGGAGTACTTATCAAACTTCATCTTTTAGTGGTAAAGGTAAAGGTTCCCCTCGCACATATGTGCTAGTTGTTCCGACTCTAGGGGGCAGTGCCATCTCCATTTCAAAGCCAAAGAGCCAGCGCTGAAGACGTCTCCGTGGTCATGTGGCCAACATGACTAAATGCCGAAGGCACACGAATGCTGTTACCTTCCCACCAAAAATGTGTGTTACATTTTCAATTTCTTTACAGATATTGGTGCAATACTTCTTAGTTATAGAGAAGAATGGCTTTCCTGACATTATGTTATTTTCTAAATAAAGTTTATATTTATGCATATTCCATAGATGCTTCAACTTTAAGAATACTCTCTTTAAAACGTTATACTCTTAAATTTATACTTTCTCATTCATCATGATTTCATTGAATAAAAATATTTGCTATCCAGTTAGTAAGGTGTTCAATATATGTCCATCTTAGAAGAGTAATTTATTCCTTCACTTAACATATGTACAAAATGATTCTTATATGAGGGGTAGATATGTTAGAAAGGATTATATCCATAACCCTTTCTTACATATTTTTAACAAACAAGGAAAAATGATGAAGAAAAAAAGTTTAAAACATCATAAAAGATAAACAAACACAGTAACAAAATTCAGTCTGAAAATACATCTTGAAAATACACCCTGAAAAATTAACAGGGTTGCCTTAAGATTATGGACAACATAATGGTAATGGACAAGGTTACTTGTAAAAAGTTCTAAAATGCTTTGTGAAGTATAATTCATATGTGTGACACATAAAAACAGTGAAAAAATATGTGATGAACACACAACATTATCTATATGCATAAACCCCAGTTCTTAATTGCTAAAAAGAAAAAGCAGGCTATCTATAAAGGCATCCAAACCTCTAATACAAAAATCCAGATAATCACTAGATGTCAACAAAGTTCTAACAGTAGTATACATTAATCTTAAATTATAAGGATACATATAATTTACTTGGGTTTGAGGAGATCTTCTGCATGTGGCTATCACCTATAAATTATGGTATTTGTAAGGTTCTGAGAATGGTATGAGAAATACATTTGGAAAAAGAAAACTATTATTATTTTCCATGAAGCACTTTCAGGAAAACATGATAATTCTGTGCTATTGATTGTTGAATAGTGATACATTCCTCTAATGTGACTTTACTAAAACATATTCATTTATGTGCCTTTGGCAGAGTGATGTGCATTTGGTATCACTACTATCCCAGCTGTACAAAAGCTGAGGCTATCACATAACAGTGGCAAGTCTCCAGGGAAGACGACATGCGCAGCACCTGTTTATAAGTGTTTAGCTATTATTCATATTTACCTTCACCCTACTTTTGCTGCAGAACATATTCATGTCAGAGTCACTTCCTACCATGGCATCTCTAGATCTGTAAAAAAATATATATTATTGAATATCTTCTGTGGATATCTGAATTCATAATTCAAATGCATTCACTTTTATCATTATCAACCCTCACCTTCTGGAGTTATATGATTCAGGCCTGATTTGATTTGAGATATGAAGCGAGAGTATGTTTCCAGTTGAGTTTATGCTTCAAGATTCTTGATGGCATAATTAGTTCAATTTGAATTGTTCAAGATTATATTTTTAAAATATATATCAGTAGGCTATTAATGGGAAAGTATCAGGATGCCCACAGCTGCCTCAGCACCTTATCTTGAAAGATTTCCCCTTTTAAGGGGAAATAGCAAGATGAGAAATACATAGCACATCAGCCTCTAAGTAATGCAGAAGGAACCCATGCAGAAAATATCCTAGTTTACCTTAAAAGTTAAAAACTCTCAAAACCTTTTAAAAGCTCTCACATTTCTTTTCACTTTTTGGAGATACCAGACATGCAGAGTACCCAGGACATGCATTTGTGGGAGTCTCTCTGAGTGTCGGGTTGTATTTTGCTGTCTCTATCACTGGATCTTCTGCAGAATGTAGACTGTTGGCATCAATTAGGCAGCTTACTCTTCTTGGGAGTGGCCCTGTATCAGTCACTTTGATGAACTTCTGAGCTGAGATGTTTGACCTCTTCTGAGTTGGATATGTCAGAATAATGGCTTGTTGGCAAGATACCCTTCAAGTTAGATAGTCGAAACAGGTTAGCACAGTGAGATACCAGACCATAGGGAAAGAGACTGGCACAGCTAAATATTCCTGGAAAATCATCACATTTATAGAAGTTACATCATTATATAATGTCTATAATATCCCCAGAAGGAAAAAAATAAACCAATAGAGTGCTTCACAACCACCTGATTATTCTTCTTCTTCTTCTTCTTCTTCTTCTTCTTCTTCTTCTTCTTCTTCTTCTTCTTCTTCTTCTTCTTTTCCTTCTCCTCCTCCTCCTCTTCCTCCTTTTTCTCGTATTCCCGCATGCAGGATCCACTTACACCAATGCTATGCAGGTGATCTCTCTATTGATTTATGAATCTGCTGAGTGATGGGGTGATTTAATTATAGCCTACTTGAATCAAAGCAGCCCTTCAAAGTTTTGCTAAGGTGTATTGGCATTTGTGTTGATAACCTGTTTATTAGTAACATTTCTTAATTTTCATTATGAGTCATATCAAGTACAGTTTGTCAGTATAGATACGTCTTTTAGTTTATACTTTCTCAATGGATTAAGCCAAATATTCCATGATAAAATCTCCTTCTAATCTCCTTCTCCTTCCATTCAGTTACAATGGAAGGGCTTTAAGCTTACACTTTAAAAGAAATGGCTAATTACTGATTGGTGAATGAATAAACACTAATTCAGTGGCTGACTAGGTTCAGATGCAACTGTTAGATTTGGAATCAGGCTGAAAGCTAAAGATAAGATTAAATAAGATATGATGATGATGAATTTGGGAATGATTAAAATAATACAACCCATAACTGTAAAATCAAATTGGAGAATAGTTGTTATGGGAAGATTTCCGTAACCAGGAAATATTTCCAAAGAATTAGGATAGCTGCATACAACAGGATTTATAAGTATGTGTGATCAAGTTTTACTGCATTAATACCAGAATACTTAATATGGAAGAATTGATGTAGTTCTGTTTATGAAGGGAATAAAAACCTGCATTATAGATATCATAGCTGATCCACGTCAACGGTTTCCAGTTACAATTTAATCCTTCTTGTTCAGCATAGATGAAATCCCAGCTGAATACACAATTGAGCCAGAATTCCAACAAATGCTTGTATTATATTATTCAGGGAATTTGAAGTATTTAATTAGATAATTCAGTTCTGAACAGAAAAACAGGAAGTCTCACTTGTTCAAAATTTTTCAGTATAAATGAATTAGAAATAATGCTACATAAATTCCAAATCTCAGTTCTAATTGAGTAAAAAAAATTAGTCTAACATTTTACAGTGAAGAAAAAAAATTAAGATAGAACTCAAGCAATTATTAACAAGGACAAAAAGAATATATGGTCTGACAGTTGATATTTATAATATTGTGGCATAAAAGAAAAAAATATGCCTTATTCCTATAAATTATTCTCTTTCATCAATAACATTTGTTTTTCTTTACTTACACAATTTAAATTGATAGTAGTGCAGAATTCTTAGCTTTCATATTTTTCCTATTATATTTATGATTTTTGTGGACTGTTTTATCCAGAAATCAGATTATATGTAAAATGGCAAAGACTGGAAATGTATAACCCTTTGAAACTTCTGCAAGTACTGTAATAATAATAATATTTTACTTGATGCCATAAATTGACTCTAGAGTTCCAGTGAAGATGAACATTCCCACAGTCCTGCTTTGTTTTAGGAAGTCACAAATAATGACAACACAGATTAACCTATTCCAGAGTAACCTATTCCTTCCTGTTTTCTAACAGACAGTTCCTACAAACTTTACTTCTCATGATAGCTGACAACTATTATACCCCCTACTAGATCGCCTCATTTGAGGAGAAGAAACACATGTTATTCAATTACCAACAGTGTCAGGCAACAACCAACATTTTGTTCAGAACCCAATTTCAAAACCGCATGCCTTTGAACTACCTTGCCCTTTGGTTGCCAGGTCTTGATAAGTTCCTAAAACATTTACCATTTCAATATCAATATTCATTATTCTAATCAAATATACCTGCTTCTTGTAATACTTGTTTGTGGCAATAAATCTGAACATTTTCCACATCTCAAGCCCATATAATGATTGATAATGCTTCATCTTATTCCTCTGGAAGTTGACAGATCCAGAAACATCAGAATTCTGAATAAAAGAAATTGGAAACTGTCTTTGTAGAGAAAAGAAAAATATATATACATGTTAAGTTCTCTAAAGTATCATTAGAACAATAAGAACAGGAAAGATTATTATTATTAATATCCCACATATATTTATTTGGACGCAAATATCCTTGTTCCCAATAGGGATTATTTCTTTTAAAAGTTTAAAATGGTAGTTTAAAAAGAGCAATTATATTGTAGAAAAGAACGACAGATCTATTATTTTAACAATTTTAGACAAGGATACATGTTTTCAGTAATAAAACCTCTATTAATTTAATGTACTGATTTTACAGACAAGTAAAATAAGAATGGTCATGTTATCCTTTATAGGAAATATATTTGATACCAGTAGGGAAAAAAAATTCACTGTGCTTTGAAAAAGCCATACTCTTGATATGAACTGAATTATTCCTATATAAGCCTACACAAATCTTTTTAATAATTACCTAATAGAATACTGAATCAATAAAAAACAAGGCCCACAAATTAAAAAACTAAGTTTTTTTTTTAAAAAAAACAACACCTAAATTACAAAGTTTCCTGATCCACAGAACGGCTTCTGCTTGCATCTCTGGGATATTAATTCCACAATGCTATAAAACACATGGAGGAGAATCATTTATATAAGAGAAATAAAAGTATTGTAGCCCAAACCATATTATTTTTATCTTTAAAATTTAAAAATAATATAATCTTACAGCACAGATGGGCAGAATACTGGCCATAATTAACCTAGGCTGAAAGGAATCATTAAGTCAATTTAAAAAAACTGAAGAAAATATAGGCCTTCTAACTTTCCACTAAACATCATCATGCCCTTGAATAATTTATGAGGAATAGGCATTTTTGCCTTTAATAAAATTATAAAGCGTTCCCGAACACCAGAGAAGATTCAATACTTTTTATGTTCAGTTGTTACAGTCAGCAGGTTATTTATTAATTAAATTTATTTGCCATCCATGTCATCCTTCAGGCAACTCTGAATGGCTTACATCAAGATAAATAGCATACAATAACAGTTATAAATATAAAATGGATTATCCTAAATTGGTAATACTGTAAAGGGATAGAATGGAAGGAAAAAGAAAGGACTGCAGATGAAATTAAGGAATACTAAACAAACAAACATTTAGATATTTTAGAACGTATGTATGTATGTATGTATGTATGTATGTATGTATGTATGTATGTATGTATGTATCTGCTTGTGAATAAAGTTTTGTTTGTTTGGAATACTATATTAGAACAGAATGTATTAATACCAATACAAAAATTTATTTATAATTGAAAAACTCTATATGTGTTTTCAGGCAAATCTCTTTCCATTCTGTTACCGATAGTCCTCATTCAGCAACCACTCCTTCAGCCACCATTCAAAGTTACTATGGAACGAACAAGGGGACTTATGATAGTTCATCATAGATGTGACTATTGCAGCTTCCCCAAAGTCACATGATCATGATTCAGACACTTGGCATCTAGCTCCCAATTTTGATGATTGCAACATTGCAGAATCACATGATCACCATTCACAACTTTCACTGCTGCCTTCCAACAAGAAAAGTTAGTGGGGAAGCAGAAAGAGGTTGCGAATGGTGATCATGTGACAATACGGGATTTCCTAAACAGTAGCAACAACTGCCATTGTAAGTCAACATGGTCACTTGATATCATGCTTTGCAATGGAATTGCTTTTCTTTATTATCATCATTAACACCTTTAGGATTTATATATGCTACCTGAAGCAACACCTGATTCTGGAAATTTTTGATTTGCTACCTAAAGCAATACCTGGTTACAGACATTTGGTTAGAGAAAAGTGTAAAAACTGTAGAAGCCAAATGCTGCCAAAATAAACATATCCCTATTCTTGTCCAGATGCACTTACAATTTTCCATTTATGGTGCATGACTTCTTATTCCAATTAGCACGTGGTGTTTTAGAATACTGGATGCATGAAATAGTTTCCATTCTGTTGGTATATATGCTTATGCTGAACTTGATCATCACCATCTTGAGCTCTGACATGAAAATATAAGGAATTTACAGTTGAATGGTTTCAAAATTCTTTTTTTATTCAATAGTATCTACAGATTATGCACAACGATCATTTAATCAGTTACTGAAATTCAACTGCTTCTGGAATGAAATACAACAACTGCTTCACAGTATATAGTGCCATCCTATATAGAAAAGGAAGTAAGAAAATACCATAACTAATTGAAATTGCAAGGAGAATTTAGGTAGGAAGAATGCAATCATCCCTTTTGGAATTTAGCCAGATTAACATTTTAAACTATGATGGGTCCCATAGGAATTTTCACAGCCTTGGATCTTGGTTTTACATCCCAGCCTATAGAAGCTCTAATATATAATGTTTGGCTTTGACTTATGAAAGAATGGCATGGAAGAGTTCACAAGTTCCTATACCATTTAGTTTACTTCTTATAGAGACTTATATCCAACAATACCAATAGCACTTAGACATATAGCGCTTCACAGTGCTTTATAGCCCTCTCTAAGTGGTGTAAAGAGTCAGCATATTGCCCTCAACAATCTGCGGCCTCATTTCACCAACTGTCTGTCACCAGGATAGTCTTTTGTTCTTTTCTGCATTATGCAAAAAGTATTAAGGTCTACAAGGATTACAATACAAAAATTGCAGATTTATTTGTTGTGTCATGCCTTTATGTTGAAAGACTGTTCAATAGCAAGTATAAGGTACATTACTACTGGATATTTTGTGTTGTGCTAACAGTAGTAAATAAATAGAAGCTACTCCCTAACAGCGGTTTCATGTCTTTTCATTAGGAAAGGAAAGCACAATATTACATACACAAACAGGATGTACAAAAAGTCAGGTCCATGGACAATATATCATATCATATTTATCATATAAATTAGATTAAATATTGGAATTGGTTGCTATTTTGTTTTAAACACTTCCTTACTCTCCAGACGCATGACTCATTATACTAGCCTTAAATGCCACTGAGATTTCTATTTAATCAGCAAACATTCTGACCTTCACTAATGAACATTTTACTTGCTTAAGTATTTGCATACAATATTATTATAAAAGGCCAAGAATTAATTTTTAAAAATTTGCAAATATACAACTAATATGAGAGTTTAATATATAAAATATTATGTAATTATTGTTAACTTCTATATGAATTTAGAAAATGTATGGTTTCCCCCTCCATCAAATAATTGCCATATATGGTTTAATAAGTTAGAGCATGAGTTAAAGGGGCTAAATAGGAACCAAATAGAACTGATAAAGGAAGAGATGATACAAATAAAATAAAGAGGATATAAAAATATTTTGTTAAATTCTTCATCTGTACAGGGCAAAATATAATTCTATATACAGTTCAGAATCAAATTAAATTATTAAGTCCATAAAATCAAATACAACAAAAATTAGTTGTTCGTCATAATATATGAAAAAAATTAGAAGAAAACTGATCATTGGCATTTAGCTCAACATACATTTATTTCATTTACCATAGTACAGTAGTATAGTATTCCCAAACAAAACTACAACAAAATTATATATGTGCAGAAATAGTTTCTTTCAACAAAATTCAAGGATTGTTTGTCTAGAGAGACATTAGTATCTGAGAATGTGGATGCCAACTTACCAGCCCTTTTATATTTCTTCTAAAACTGTTTGTTTGGAGTAAGAAAGTATGCTATCTAGAGAACATATTTCAGTGAAGCAAAAACTGGAATATCTTCTGTACCTTATAAAAAATTCCTGGATTAGATATTAAGAGACTGAATGAAGATGTTTTTTAAATGTTTATTAAATATTACAGGTTTATGAGGGAAGACTAGATTAGCATTTTGCCCCAAATCAAAAATAATAATAATATATCTGTTAAATTTACATCTATAGTAAGTTATTCTTTTTCCTATCTATATTTATGGTAATTACTAAATTGCATGTATATATTAATTTGGAAACCACTGACATTATTCATATAGTTTTCCTAAATAAAAAACCTGATTATAGTTTAAAAAACCTCATTTTTCCATAGTTTCTAGTGGATACTTAGAAGCATTCATTATAAATTTTCTATTTGGTAATTCAATATGATAAATATTGATAAATAGTTACAAATACAAATACAGACAGTCTTCAACTTATGACCATGCATTTAATTGCAGTTCAAAGTTATGATGGTGCTAAAAATCCCCGCAGTCACATGATCACAATTTGGGTGCTTGGCAACAGGTTCACATTTATGATTTTGCATCAACCTGCAGTTACTGATCAATCTGTGACTTTCCAACCAGTTTCCAACAAGCAAAATCCGGGGGTGGGTGGGTGGGGCTTAATTTGCTTAGTAACCATGTAATTTATTTAAGAAACATAGTAAAAATGATAATAAAATTGGTCAGGTGACGTGATGATTCATTTAATGATCATATTGCTTGGCAACTAAATTTCAGTCCCTATTCTGGTCATAAGTCAAGGACTACCTTGAACATACAATGTAATACAAGTATTTTTTGAAAAAAAATAAAATACAAGTTGAGTATGATTTTAAATTTAAAAAAAACATTGAAAGCAATGCTTAACTTTTTAAATATGTACTTTTTATCATCTCCAAATTGTAGAATTTTCCAGAGCTTTCCCCTTTACAAAGGGCAAGACCCCAGAGGAAAGAATCAATGGATAGGAAGCAATATGGATGAGAAAAGTTTAAATATGGATAAAGAGAGTGCCTACTTAAAACCCATTAAAGTTCCTTCCCTTAGGAGTAGATAAATCTGCTTTTTTGGAAGATGCTAGCTCATCAGTAAATTACTCAATTAAATATTTCAAAGCAGCAGTACTTGAAGAAGCATACTACTCAGAAAGGGCTATATTTTTGACTTAAGCTTCATTTTTCCAGTAATCCCTTGACTGATATGATTCTTTTTTATAATTCTCCATTTTCTTAAAAAGTTAGAATCCAGGGTGGCTTATGCCAGTGTGGTTTTCCAAATAATTTGCCTTCTGGCCTTGGGCTTTCTAAAGCAAGAATTGTTACCTGACAGTGGATGTTTGGTATAGCTCTTCAGGTAGAATAGGGCATTTCAGGCCACTGTAACTGGCAGTATATAACCAGGAGACTTTCCATGCCAGCAAACTATGTATTTATCATTATTTGCCGGTACACTGGAGAGCTTTCTCTTTAGCCTGCTTTAAAGACTTGCCTATGCATTATTGGAGGGAAGAGAGAATCTATATATATGTATAAAAGACAAGTACCACTCACTCATCACAAAATCTCCAGAACTGTAAAGCCTACAAACTTGAAATTTGGCACGTATGTTCCTCTTGACTTCTAGATGCTCACTAAGAAAGGATTTTTCAAAATGACCATCAGATCATTAATATTTCTTATATAGTAATTAACCCACTCTGATGCTAAGGAGTTCTACCCCCCTCCCCACCTGAAAAGAACTCTGTTCCAACTGCCAGTTGCTTCACATTCTGTTACCTCAGTTGCAACTGGCAGACATTCCACTCCTTCACTCAAGAGTGGTCTGGGGCTCCTTACAGTATTAAACATTGGTACTTCACCAAAATGTCTACACCTTCTATCTATGGAACTACTTCCGAACTCAAGGTGGCAGGAGCGATATTCCCTTATGTGTTTCAATTACAGACTACCATTGAGCCAATGGATTGTGGACCAACTTTCTCCTGAATAGGCCAATCACATAGTATTGTTGTGAAGCACGGGTATCCAGCTAGTATTGTAATATTCATTTTGCAAATTGAACTTGATTCTTTGGTTTGGAGGAAATTGAGCGCCTAGCCCATGAGCTCCTTCAGTGCCCTGTGTACAGTGATTTATAATCCATCCTTAAACTTTAATTGGCCACCAGAAGTTCCCTTTTGCCTTGAGGACAATATCATTTGTTTCTTGCTGTCTCTGGGACAATTGCAGAATTTATCTCAGTTGCCATTGCTTTATGCAGGAAAGTGTCATAATTTTCATATTAATGTATAATTTCATTTTGTTCTTCTTGGTTTCTTACATTTCATTCCATTATTTGTCTCCCATTATATTCTTATTTCTAACCGACAAATATATGATTATACTTATACTGTAGTGGATAAAGAGTATGGCCTTGAAGGCAGAAAAAAGATTGGCCACCAAAGCAATAATCAGATAAATAAAACTTGAGCTCAGACCAAGAGAGTAATTTGTGAAAATAAATAGCCTTAGTGGTTTTCCCTCCACTACTCCCCAATTCTTATGAAGATAAAAGAGGGAGAAAAAGTAACACAATCAGAAACCAACAATAGCTGTTCTAATACAAATGGGTTCAAATTGCACATTATTTGTTTCTTAAGCTGCTCTACCTGATAGGACCGACATATATATACATTTATATACACAAAATTTCATCTCTCTGTAAATTTACATAATAATTTATTTTAGAATTTACTGTAATATCACAGTAAGTATGGATAGATATTAAAAGTAGAACATTAAAAACAAAATTGCTAAAAAATTTTTTTTTAAAAGTAAAATACTAAAATTCTTCCCCTAAATTTACCAGTGAGCCAGTTTGATACAGTGGTTAAAACAAACAGGCTATAAATTGGGAGATTGTGAGCTCTAATCCCACCTTAAGCACAAAGCCAGGTGGGTGCCTTTGGGCCAGTCACTCTCTGTCAGCCCTGAGAAGCAGGAAATGGCAAACTCCTTTTGAAAAACATTGGCAAAAATACAGCAGGGATTTGTCCAGACAGTCGCCAGGAATCAAGGCTTAATTAAAGGCATCTCCCACACTCCAAAACTTTATCAGGCCAACTTTAACATGTTAATGTTTGTTTAGAAAGAACTAAAACAATCACCATTCAACTATTTAAAAATCTCTCAACACATTCCAAGCAATGCTTTATGTACAGCTGGGGTTAACTGCCTGTGAATCATATGTTATCAGTGCTGTATTTTGTCAATAGTTAAACAAGCTAAAAACTCCCTAAACTAGGAAGTACATATAAATTTTGCTCTAATACTGTTGTCATACATTGGCAGCTAAAGGAAGTATGGTGCTAGGAGAACATTATAAAATCCTGATATATAATTAAAGAGCACACCATTATTTTTCAATCCAGTATTCCTTAAAGTTGCTTTAGGGTATTTTGGGGTGATTTCTGCCTCTTTCAAAAAAAGTGCCCTCTACAGGAGGAGGCAGGAGAACGACGTGCCTCACCTTCGTCAGGAATTTTTAGGCTTTTAACCCTTGCTTAACTCTGCTCAAGTGATCATAAAACGCCTAAAGTCAGACTAGATGAGACACATCATTCTCCTGCCTCCTCCTGTAGAGGGCGCTTTTTTAGAAGCCTTTTTAAACAGTTAAGCACTAAGCAGAGTCATCCATGGTAACTCTGGCAGCAACTAGCTCAGCCTGACCTCAGCTCTTGCCTTTTTCCTTTTACATTTTTTTTCTTTTCATGATGACAGTGGTGAGGTTCTGCTTCCCCTGCCTCCCCTGACTGCACGTCCCTGAATTCTAGCTGTGGTCATTAGGCTATTTGCAAGGTCACAGCTTAGAGAATCGTTTGCATGTTCATTTTTCAGCTTTGTATAGTTGCTGAATGAATGGATGTAAACTGAGAACTACCTGCAAACCATTTTTAAATGGGAAAACTTTAAAAGGAAATAAAATAGAAATAAGAGTAGTATTTACCCTATTTTTTGGAACAGATATCATTTCAGAATGGTTAGTAATAATTAACTGATTATAATAGTCATCCATATGACAGAGAAATCCAAAAGATTGCCATGATTTTACTTTATTCTATGGTAGGCTATACATATGTCAAATTGTAGTATTAGTATTTTCTTTAGGTACTACCAATGTTGTGAAATAATTATGTCAGAAATTACATTAGAAATCATGCAATGAATTTTTCCTGCAATCTTCTGATGATATATTACATACATTTAAAACTTTCAGGCAAATTATCACTGGAAATTGATAATTTGATTTTTGTATACTATATCAGAATAATAAAATATTCAGAGGCAAGTAAGACCTTTGCAAAATATTCTATTTCTTCTTTTAAATAAGCAACTCTGACTTCAAATTATATCCATTTATTTGTGTGACAATTTTGATTTTTTTTACATTTTTAGTAAGTTGCTCTAGTATTACTTTATTTAGTGGTAACACTATGCACAAATGCTGATCCTAAATATATCCATTGAACTCTGAGTGACTTCTGTTTATAAATAGGACACATGAAGCTATTAAATCTTCCTTACAACAATCTATCCTATGCCAAAATAGTTGCTCTGATTTTTTTTAATCTACAGCTGAAAGACTAGATACTCAGAAAGCAACTTAATAAAAATGGCACTGTACATTTGTTTTATAGTTTTCATCTTTACACATAATGCCAAGAAAAAGTGAATACTCTTGATTGGTATCTGGCTGAACAGCACAGCAAATGATTGGATGAGTTCAAATTAATGTGTATTAAATTGGGTTCTGGTAAATAGTTCCAAGTTAGGAATATGTCCTATTCTAAACAGTATTCAAAATACAGTATTCTAAAAAGTTAAAACGTTTTCATTTTATACTTCCTGTGTTCTTTGTCAGATAAAATTGATATCATTACTAACACTCATAATATGGCCAATCCAAACTGGATTACTGGATTGCTACACTCATTATCAGAGTTATGCTTTCTCATCTTACATTATTTTGAATTATACACTCATTCCATTTTATCATTTATGGACACATAATTAAACCCTTGTTTTTTATCCTTTAAGTAAAAATGTGAAGATTTTGTTTTCATTCAGGCTTTAATCCGTAAAAATACTAAATTATTATACTTATGTTTGGTATTTCCTGCTGTACTACATGAGCCAAAAGTAACATATAAACATGTGTGTATATGAAATATCTGGATAATTTCTGGAGTTTCTGAGTTGCATCATATGTTTTACCTGTAAAATGAGTTGGGAATTAATTCCTAAATCACAAAATATGAGTGGGAAAATCATGCCAATAATGCTTTTCCTGCATGTATGAAGGAGAGAAGGAATAGCCAGCAAGTCTTCCTTGAAACCCAAGAGAATCTCTGGAATATACACTTGCAGATTGAAGAGATGTTTTGAGCCTCTCTGCTCTCCCATAGCAACTTTGGATCCAACTCAATGTAAGTTCAAGTGTCTTAGAAATTGATGGAAGGAAGTCATAGCTAGAAGCTGATCTTTGAGTTATTTGTTTGGTAGCTTTTTGTCTATTGAATCTCGCCATTTCTCATGGATAAATAAATCTTTATGAAGTTTTCTGCAATTGCTGGTGCTTTTCCTGATACAAATATTTTATCATATAAATATATGATAAAATATATTTGTGTTTTTTATTTGTGCTGATAAATAAATAAAGGGAGACTAGTATAGATCTATTTCAAGCTATTTAGCTCTCATCAGCTAGCCATACCCTTACTGGGATTCGAACCTGTGCTGTATTGCATCTTAGGCAAATGTCTTAGCCATTATGCCACAGGTCTCCTCCTTATCAGCTGAAGCCAGGGAAGAAGGTATATATTTAGTGTTACAACCCCTGGTATGCCCCAATTATGGGAGGAAGCTAACTGAATTATACTAAAATATATTTATATATATATATAACAGGCACAAATTAAAACATATTATATAATATTATATATATATATATATATATATATATATATATATATATATATATATATATATATATATATATATATATATATATATATATATATATATATATATATATATATATATATATATATATATATATATATATATATATAACAGGCACAAATTAAAACAAAGGGTTTACTGCAGACCCTGCCACTTTCCCTGATGAAAAACAATGCATTTGTAATGGTTCACTCCCCAGGTTAATTTCTTTAAGTATGTTGTACATAAACAGCTTGGTTTGGTTAACAGGGGTACTAGAAAATCTTATCTATCTATAAGTTATCTTCACTCACTGTTTAACTTAGAGGTTTACATGAATGCTAAGAGAAAAATAAGGTTTGCAAGATGGCTATATGTACTTTATTTGAAAAATGTAATGACATTTGTTTAACTTAAATGGATGCTTCAGAAACCCAGTGAATATATTACTGAATACTTGTAGGCATGAATTAACAAACTCATCTTGGCTTGAGAACAATATTGTAACAGTGCAGCTGTTATGTTTGTTCGTTCCAGTATTTCCGGAAATAATCTCCTACGTAAGTTACAATATCCAACTACTGTGCTTCTATTCTGTTCTAAGTGATGACTTAATAATGGTTCATAGTTGCATGACATTTCATTAACAACACTAGTTAAAATACTATGTATCTGCCAATAACATAATTAAAATGAATAGGCTCACTTTCATAGATAAAAAAATGTTTACTGACTTATGCATATTTCATAATACAACATTAATATTGTCTTAATTTGATTCATAGTATTTCCTTAAAGGCTTATATCAAAAATGTGTTGTGTTCAGTTACAAAATAATAGGCATTATATTGTATTTTATATATTATAAATTAAAATATTATCACAATATGATAATCAGAATGTCAGTTATATAATTAAGCACATAAAGCAATTAGTTTGGAGCCAGAGATTGCATAATAGAGCCGAGGTGGCACAGTGGTTAGGGTGCAGTACTGCAGGCCACTTTAGCTGACTGATCTGCAGCTCAGCGGTTCAAATCTCACCAGGCTCAAGGTCGACTCAGCCTTCCATCCTCCTGAGGTGGGTGAAATGAGGACCCGGACTGTGGGGACAAGTTGCTGACTCAACTTGCTAAAAAAAATATTGTAAACCACTTAGAGAGAGGGCTGAAAGCTCTATGAAGCGGTATATAAGTCTAATAAATAAATAAATAAATAAATAAATAAATAAATAAATAAATAAATAAATAAATAAATAAATAAATAAATAAATAAATAAATAAATAAATAAATAAATAAATAAATAAATAAATAAATAAATAAATAAATAAATAAATAAATAAATAAATAAATAAGGAACAGAAAGACACAACCGCTGGCTCACAGCAGCCCTGCCAATTTTTTAAAATTTTCCCATTCTGCTATAGTTTTCCCCATGCTGTATAATCCCATATAAGAATATAACAGTCATTAATGACAAGGGTAGGAAATCTTACTTGTGAGTATAAAATCCTATGGTTCCCATTCATTGGCATGAAAATTACAAGATACAAGCCTTATAATTATGAATGTTCAATCTGCATTTAGATTATGTGTAGAAAGATTCGAAGTTATTAGCTTCATCCTCATCACTAGACTTTCAGTGTGCTGTTTGCTCACATACATTTTTCTCAAAATACATGTTCGCACATTAACGTTTACTTCTGCAGAATAAAATTGGTGGGGTGGGAATCACATCTGATATATAGATACATTCCTACTGCAATGGTCTGATTCAGGCTGCTGATAGTAGTAAGTACACACATAAGCCCCATGCAAATGGAACCATGCAATATTAAAACAAAGGATTGTGTCTCCACATATTCACATTGAATATCTGTAAGGTATGTAGGCAGTTGTCTGAATTTGATTTGGTCCAAGAAGCACTATTTTAATCTTGTTCTTTGTTTATACAACCTGTGAACGAACTTCCTCTTGACTGAATCAATAACAATGTGACAAGGGGAACTGAATGATCTTTCATTAATGGTGTTCATTCCCATTGCTTACAATAAGGGAATGTTGACAGAAATGCTATTCTAATTGTAGGCAATCATTTTAACAACAGGAAGCCCATCTGAGTAAGAAACAAAATGATCTTCTATTTTCCACCTCTAATTTATTTATTTAGGGACTGCAACAATCTTGCTAATAGTATATCTATGCTAAATCATGTTTTAAAACAAATTATTCCTCTTTTCTCTTTATAATCTGTCACTTTTTCTTACCATGAAGAGAATGTGATCATAATTGAAATGATTCCAAAGGTGTTTTTAAAGAAGCAACTGGACTTTCTTGTTTTTCTTTGAAGATGTTTTGCCTCCCATACAAGAAGCTTCTTGGATGAGAAGCGAAACGTCTTCAAATAAAAACAAGAAAGTCCAGTTGCCTCTTAAAAAATAACCTTTGGGACAACCATGACTGGATGACTTAGAATCTCCACAGACATAATTGAAATTATTTTTCTTAGCCACAAAGATACGTATATGCCATGCCATTTATGCAGAGTCTACAATTAGCTCCTTTTAACATCAAGTTATTACTCTTTCCCAAACCTAGAACAACAGCAGCATTGAAATATATGCTATGTGGAATGCCTATCATTGTGTTATATTTTGAAAGCAAGTAAATGTCATATCAACAATCAGAATGGATCTTTTGTTATTTTTAAAGCCTATTGCATGATTGATGTCAATATTCCTTTGTCAACTATACCAACATAGGTCCACAGTTATCCACAGCTTAGAAAACAAACAAAAAATATTCAATAGCCACTAAGGTCAAGCTTTTTTCATCTTGACATTTCATTCCATTTATACTTAATCCAGATAGATCTAGGGAAAAAAACACTGCTTGTACTTCGTAATTCCTGCTTTGAATTGCTCTCTCTCTCTCTTCTCTTTTTATTTTAATTTACCTCTTGCCAAAGCCTCTCATCTCAGAGTTGTAGGTTCTCAGTATCTGTATACCATTGTACCAGCCAAGTTTTCCAAGTTATCACTTTCCAAAGACTTTACAACAAAGTCAATTTGCATACATTAACATAAATCTTAACAGGATGAATGGGAATAGAAGCCTTCTACTACTACAAAGTTTACTTCATGGAGGCAGACCTTTTTAAAATTATGGGGGTGGGGTGGAAGAAAGTGGATACCCAGGCTACCTCTTAGTTACAGATATGCCCCAGTCCTTCCGTTGTCAGATATCTTCTGGCATTTTTCCACTGAATAAGATTAAAATCTTTTCCCCATTTGTTGGAGCCATGTAACTGTTTCTCTGTCAGTACTTCAACTGTTTAAATTAAATTCAAGATCTTGTTGTTCAGCTGGAAAAACAAACAAACAAACAAACAAAATTTGAAGAGATAAAACATCCGTTTAGGAGAGATTTTCTACTTTCTATTAGCCACTTTATTCAGGCTAGCTACAATTTCCTATACTACAAAAATTAGAGCCACACACACTTCTATTTTGCTTTGTATATATATTAACAATTTTTATGTAAATATACTTATTTAACAATTTGTGATTTGAAACATAAAGGTCTGGTCTGTTAAAAAGACAAATGCATCTTTCACACATTACCCTATGAAGCAATTCCATAACCAAAACCATATTATCACTGATTTATTTATTAAAATATACCTCAAAATGATATCAATTCTGTATTTATGCATTACAGGTATGTCATATTTAAACCCCCTTTTTGACAAAATTTATTGTGAACCTATATCTTAAGACCTTTCATTATTTTTGCATCTGTTTATTAATAACAGAAATAACTGCTTTGAACAGGTGTGAAAACTTTATCTGAGCCCTTACAAAACCCTAATTCAGTTTCTTCTATAAAGAGTATAGAAGAGTTTCAAAAAGTATATAAACACTTTGAAATATTTTAAATGTAATTGTCATTATTATGAATGTATATTATTCATCCTTAAAGTATACAAAACAAAACAGGGATTTTAAAAAAGAAATTGCTTTTTTAAATAGATCCTACTGTCCACAAGCTATAGTCAATAAGTTTAATTTGAGGTTTTATTTTTGTAATGTATTCTTGCTGAGCTAATGTTACCATATTTTGACAGTAGAAATCTGGGCAGTCCCTAGATGGCAGCAAAGAGATGCATAAAATGATAGTGATAGTATTTTTCCAGATATGGTAGCCCTATGCTGAACTAATTGTTTCAGATGTAGTCTATAAAGTCTTCAGTCACACAACTGAGCAGTATTTCCCTGCCAACTGTTGTATATCAAATTCACTGCAGAAAACCATGATAATTATAAAGTAGTAGTATCAGTTTCCTAACAGTAACATATCTCTACATTAGTTAAGCTATTAATACGACAATCATGGTTGAAATTGTATATTTATTTGAAAAAAGTGTTCGATGTCGCTTCCAACCATGTCTGCTCAATATTTTTAAACACTAAGTGCACTGGTTGCAACTCTTGAAATAAAAGGAAAAAAATAGTAAAATAGTTTTGAAGTTATTATAAATACTAATTACATTTACCAATTATAAGCTCATTATAAAGAACTGTTATAGAATGATATCAGGCACCGTCTGCTGTAATGTTAAGATTAAAGAAAAGTCCTTTTCAGAGTGATATTTATAAATATTTATTCTTAGACGTGATCATTTAATTTACCTCAGTGACTTCAGTTTTATACATAGGGAATCAAGGCATTAACCTGCTTTCAATATGGCTGCCCTGTAATTAAAATGATAATTTAATGGTAATAAAAAAATTAAAAACAAATACTCAGCAGTGGTTTACAATTGCAGTAGAACGTGATTGACCAAAAGTAATTGAAAGGGTGGCTGTAGATGTGATTTAAACAAACAAAAGCCAAACAACTCACACCACAGCTTATTGTACACGTGAATACACTCTATAAGGCTCAGCCATAGTTAATCCATCATTATAAAACACTTAATCAGTGGAACAACTTGCCCCTAGTTGTGGATTCTCTGACATTGAAGGTTTTTGAGACTGGACAACCATTTATTTTAAATGGTGTAAGATTTCCTATTTGAGCAGGGGATTGGACTACTAAACCCTCAAAGTCCCTTCCAACTGTTATTTTGGTAGGTTGTAATATGCGAATTGAATCACAAACTCTGAGTGACTGTGATGAGAGTTAAAAAACGACCAGTTGTTATGAATTCCAGATGTAGGGAATGAAAAAAACAGGACTTTCATTTGAATCCCTTGTTCAGGTTTGAGGTGAGCTTCTTTCATTCCATCCTGACTTTAAGTCATTACTAATACTACAAGGCTGGTAAACTCTCTGGGCTACTAGTATGTCTGGTCTATTGATCCCCAATTAAGGAAGGGATGAGGTACCAATGGTTCTCCTCTTGCAAAACTTTTTATTTTCACAAGCCTGAGTCAACGCAGCCCAAACTCAGAAATATAGTGTTCTGACCACCCTCGTCCCACACCAAAACACTCCAAGCCAAATATACTTTACGGAATTTATTCACAGACAGACAGTTCCTTGGCAACAAACTGGCACAGATAAGCCCTGGCAGCAATCCAGCCTGCCAAACTCACAATACTGTTCATCCAACATTAGTTAATGTGTTGACTTCTGCAAAAGAGGTGTGTGTACAAGCATTCCTTTTATAGTCTGGAGAGGAGCCTAATTACCACCAGCTGAGTGCAATTACCTACTGTAACTGCATAATTGTTCCTTACACGTATTAGCTCTTCGGTGCTGGGCATCCAGGAACAACTCACTGCTGACGTCCGGATCACACTCCCTTGTCTTCTCCCCACTGGTCCAAGGCTCAGGTGCCTCCTGGTGGCCAACCAGCCTCTCTGTGCCATGCTCGGAGTCAGAACCCTGTCCTCCACATCCTCCAAAGCCAACTCATAGGGCCCCTTGCTGTCGGAGTCTGGTGGCAGCTCCAACGGCTCCTGCTGGGCCACAACATATAGGGGTAGTGGGACTTCCGGGGAGTGTCCTGTCGCCGGTCGGCAGCTTAACAGAGCTGCCCCCAGAATTCAGGTTCGTTATCTGCTCAATATCAAGAAGATAACTCTTTTTTCAGACAAGAAAAAAGCAGTGAGGAATCTCAGCTGGTAAGAATCTTCTTTGAAGTTCACAGTTTGTTTTTTTTGTGAGCTGTGGACGGAGGGGGAGGATCAACCCAAAGCTGAGTCATTCAACTCCGACCTGAACTTCGCAGCTGTTATTCACAGCATTAGACAGGACCCCTCCCCCTTAGGACAATCTTTAGAAAAGAGACTATTAAAAATCAATACGAGCAAAGACCAACTTGTGAACTTTAACACTTTTCTCTATCTGAAATACCAGCTTCAATGTTATAAAAACCTCTTTTGTTTAATTGTTTTCAAAATGGCGTTTACAGCTTCTGCATTTGTTATCTCCGGCTTCCTGCTACAGAATCAAAGAAATAATTTCTTATAATTCAATTAGAGCTACTCCCTTAAAGTTTTCAAGACGCTTTGTTGTTGATAAAGAGACATTCCAAACATTCCAAACGGACTTTCTCTTTTGAAATCCTCCGTAAAACCCCTTGAAAAAAAAAAAAAAGAAGGAAAAAAAGGGGGGGGGAGGAATTTCTTTTTCTCCACATAGCACAGTGGGTTAGTAATTTAGAACAAATAATTAACACCAAAATATAATGGCATCCAAATCAACCTCTGTCAAATTACCTCCGAAAACGTCTCCCATACCTGGTACAAAGTTGCAGCCCCCACCATCTATGCCCCCTAGTGGAGATGTACTAACAAAAGAATTTTTTCTGGAAATGTTCAAAGAATCCAGAGAACAGAACTTAGAAATGTTTAAAGAATTCAGAGAACAGAATCAAGAAATGATTAAAGATTTCAAAGATGAAATAAGGAGTGAGATGGAAGTTCTATATGACAAATTCGATACCAGGGTCACTAAAATGAATGATAATATGATGGGAATTGTAAATGTGATAACAGAATATATTTCTGGAATGGAAGATAATTTAGAAACTCTCAATGAAGCTAAAACTAACCTGATATCCAAAACTGAAATGGTGGAACAAAAAATTGACAATGCTGAAAAACAAATTATTATGATACAGTATAAGCAGATGGAGCTTGCATTAAGAGTGAGGGGGCTGCGTGAAGAAAAGCAGGAGAACTTAAAGCAAATGTTTTCTGAAGCTTTTGACCGTCTGGTGGGAAAACCGGGATCCAATTTTGATTGGCAGATTGACAGGATTTTTCGTGTTAACTCATGGGCGGCAAAACAAAGGCAACTTCCCCGAGATGTGGTAATATACTTTGTTACAAGAGAATCTAGAAATCTAATACTAAAAGAGTCTTACAATACTAAGCTTCAAATTGGTGGACAGGACCTGATTGTTTTGAAAGAAATACCACCTCAGATGCTAAGAGCCAGAAGAGATTATGCTTTTCTGGTGGAAGAGCTCAGAAAGCGTCAGATACAGTACAGATGGGATGCCCCATTCGGTATTACAGTTACAATGGACAAACAAAGATATCGTCTCAGCTCTGTATGGAAAGCTCGTGATTTCTATCATAGGATTCTGAAGATGGGATACCCTGAACCTTCAGGATATGCTGAAAAACCACGAGACGAACAAGATAAACAGCAAACCACACAACCATCAGATAAAATGTATCATCTCCCTCTTCCGGAAGGGCAAGGAGTCAAGGAAAAAAGATCCAACCGTAAGACCACCAGACAAATGGATAAACAAGCTACTATGCAACAATCTCAACAATCGTTGGCCATTGATCAAGGAGCTACTGCAACAAGCTCAGAAGCTGTGGGAGGAGCCAAACCAAAGGTGAGACAGGCCTTGCGGGAGGCTCTAAAAAAGCTTCAGGCAACCAAAAATGACAACTAAGATTTTGACATGGAATGTTAACGGACTGAACTCTCCACAGAAAAGAAAGAAAATATTTCATTATCTCAAACAGTTTAAGAATGACATAATTTGCTTGCAAGAAACTCATATCAAATCAACCGATCAAAAATATTTGTTTAACCCCAAACTGGGCCAACATTTTGTGACCTCAGCCATGGAAAAGAAAAATGGCATAGTAGTATATTTAAGAAAAGACATTAAAGCTGAGCTAATTGAAGCAGATCCCTTTGGAAGATATATTGCATTAGATTTAATCTTAGAAGGGAAAAAGACGTTACTTTTGGGAATTTATGCTCCTAATCAACAACAAGATGGATTTTATAGAAATCTTCACGCTAAATTAGTACAGTGGGACTTTGAGTCTTGTATATTGTTGGGTGACTGGAATGGCATGATCAACACCAAAAGAGATAAGAAGACAGCTCGCCCGAACACCAAATTTCGAGCTAAGTTACCCAAACCCTTTTTTGACATGCTGGATGATTTTGAATTGCGAGACGCTTGGCGCGAGAGGCATGCAGAAGAATATGACTTTACCTTTTTTTCCAATAGACATCAATCTCTTTCAAGGATTGATTTTATACTAATTACAAATGATTTACTTTGTAGGGTGAAGAAGACAAAGATTATGGCGAGAGTTCTTTCAGACCATAATCCAGTATGGATGGAATTGGGAAGGGTGGCCCAGGCAAGAAGGTCCTGGAGGTTGAATGAAAATTTATTTAGATATGAAAAGTATGTTAATGATTGTAAAAAATTGCTATCGGAATATTTTGTTCTCAATATGAACAAGGGTACATCTTTGGAATATGTATGGGATGCAAGCAAAGCGTATATGAGAGGAGTATTAATGAATATAAACAAAATACATAGACACAAACAAGGGCAAAAACGAAAAGAATTGGAAGAGGAAATTAAAGGGAAAGAGTTAGAATTAACATTGAATCCAGGAGATACAAAGATTAGGGAAACAATTGCTATATTAAAATCTCAGTTTGATATGCTGATCTCTGACCAGGTAGCTACTAGTTTATTATATGCTAAACATAATACTTTTTGCAATGCAAATAAACCCGGTAGGTGGTTGGCTTATCAGATTAGAAAAAAAAGGAAAGCTCGAAATGTATCCAAATTGTGTTACAGAGGGAAGGAAGTGTTTCAACAGGAAGAGATTCAAAAGGTATTTCGGGAATTTTTTACAGAGTTGTATAAAGGGGATAAAATTAAGGACGGAGATATAGACAAATACCTAGATAAAGAGAAAATCCCCCTAGTTAGAGAAGAACATAGGCATAAGCTGAATCAACCTATAACCTCTGGGGAAATTTTGCAAGCAATTAAACAATTAAAGTTAGGGAAAGCACCAGGCACAGATGGTTTAACAGCTGTTTATTATAAAAATCTACAGTTAGAAATGGTAGAACCCCTCAGAGAACTATTCAATAAAATTCAATCGGGAGGGAAAGTGCCTCCTTCGTGGAAGACTGCGTTCATATCGTTGATACCCAAAGAAGACCAAGACCTTACCCAACCAAAAAATTGCAGACCTATTTCATTACTCAATGTAGATTATAAAATTTTTACTAAAATATTAGCAAATAGGCTAATGGGGGTAATTCAACAACTGATACATACCGATCAAACTGGTTTTATACAGGGCAGACAGATGAAGGACAATGTTAGATTAATTATCAACGCTTTAGAATACCTGGGAAAGAACAATCAAATTCCGGCCGCATTCATATTTCTGGATGCGGAGAAAGCCTTTGATCGAGTTAATTGGCAATTCCTGCTGAAGACATTGCAAAAAATGCAGATAGGAGATGGCTTTTTATGGTCAATTGGTGCAATATATCAGCAACAAACAGCCCAGATCATTGTCAATGGAAGTCTGACAGACTCCTTTCAAATTGAAAAAGGTACAAGACAAGGCTGTCCTCTGTCCCCATTATTGTTTATTATAACTTTGGAAATACTGTTGAATAAGATACGGGGCCTAGGCGGTCTAAAAGGGATTAAAATTAGACAGCAAGAATATAGAGTCCGTGCATTTGCGGATGATCTGGTTATAATATTGGAACAACCGCAGGAAACTAGTAGGGTATTATTGAATACGATCAATCAATATGGTCAAGTCTCGGGATTTAAAATAAATCTAGGAAAAACCAAAATAATAGCTATAAATATGACTATCAAACAGAAGGAAGAACTGGGGGCGATGCTAAGATGTGAGGTAGTTAAAAAAGTTAAATATCTTGGAGTTAATATTTTAATCTCAAATGGGAAATTATACAAGTATAATTATGAATCACTTTGGCATAGTACACAGTTAGAGTTGAAAAGGTGGGAAAAACTGCATTTGTCCTTGCTGGGTAGAATAGCGGCAGTAAAAATGAACATTTTACCAAAATTTTTATTTCTTTTTCAAATGTTACCAATACTTAAAAGAGATGCGAATCTTTTAGAATGGCAGAAGGGTATCAATAAATTTGTGTGGGCAGGAAAGAAGCCGAGGGTAAAGATGAAAATAATGCAAGATGCACGTGAAAGAGGAGGATTGAAATTACCTAACTTAAAATTATACTATGACTCAGTGGCATTATCTGCAATTAGTGATTGGATTCATCTAACTAATGACAGAATTTTGAATATCGAGGGATATGACTTGTTATATGGTTGGCATGCTTACTTGTTATTTAACAAAAAAACGGATAAGAAATTTAAAAATCACATCTTAAGAAATGCTTTATTGAGGGTTTGGAAAAAATATCAACATAAATTAAATGATAAAGTGCCCATGTGGGCAATTCCTAGACATGCAATTGAAAATATGAATGTAGAACAAAAACACGATAGAACCACCTATAGACAACTTCTTATCTCAGAAAGAGGGGTGATGGAACTAAAATCTTTAGAGGTACTTAAAGAAGAGAAGGTAGTTCAAACGTGGTTTCAGTATGGTCAATTACAGGCTAGGTGGAAAATAGATCAAAAAATTGGCTTTGTAAAAGTTGAGGATAACTTGTTTAAACAAATAAGAGATCAAAGCTCAATGCATATAAAGAGGATATATAATGTATTAGTACAGATGGATTCTGAAACGGAACTGATTAAGGATTGTATGATAAAATGGGCTCAGAATATCGAGGAACCAATAATGCTTGAAACATGGGAAAGAATCTGGGTAAGAAATGTGAAATTTACACAAGCACAAAACTTGAGAGAAAATTTTTATAAGATGTTTTATAGATGGCACCTAGATCCTAAAAAGCTTGCCTCTATGTATCCAAATGTTCAACCTAAATGTTGGAGATGTGGTTCTTGTGATGCTACATATTTTCATATATGGTGGACATGTCGTAATGTCAAGGCATTTTGGATAAAAATATGGTGGATCCTGCAAAACATCTTTAAAAGAAGGATAAAATTTACCCCCCAGTTGTTTTTACTGGGTATATGTATTGATTTTACAGCAGCAGAGACTAATTTGGTTCTGTATTTAATAACGGCAGCAAGACTCTTGGTGGCGCAGTATTGGAAGAAGAAAGATTTACCTACAATTCAAGAATGGACTTTGAAAGTTATGAACTTAGCCGAAATGGCCAAAATCTCTGCATATCTCAAAGAACATTCAAACGAGAGATATAAACGAGACTGGAAAAAATGGATTGATTACATAAAAAGTAAATATGGGACTAAGAAACTCCAGATAGCTTATGCTTAGTATCAGTAATAATTTAAATTGTTTAAAATTTGGGTAACAGTAAGAAGCTGAGTTCAATGTAGAGATATTTTAGACTGTGATTGTTCAAAAGTTATACCACGTATGGTCTTTGGGAAGTCGGGGGGAGGGAAGGGAGGTGGGGATTTAGGGGGAGGGGGGAGGGGGGAAATACAATATGTGTTAAATTCCATGATTGTATTTGTATACTGTGGCTTTTCAATGTTAGTGCGAAAATAGAACAAACCGAATATACTGGAAGGTAATAGATACCGAAGGAAAGAGTCGAGTGAAAGAAGAAGGAGGGTGGAGAGGGTGAGAGAGAGGAGGAGGAGAAGGGAGGGAGGGAATGGAGAAGGTGTGATAGGGTCAAGGTTAAAAGAAGGGGAGGGGAAGTAGGCGTAGAGGGGTGTGTGAGAAGGAAGAATGAAAGTTGGAGGGGGTTGAAAGAGGGTGTATGGCGGGTCAAGGTGGTATACTGGGTTTGTATTGTAGAGGGCATTTTCTATATTCAATGTTATATGCCCTGATTAAGCACAGTGAATATGTGATTGTATAGAATGAAAACATAATAAAATAAAAAAATAAAAAAAAATAAAAAAAAACAAAAAAAAACATATAGGGGTAGTGGTTCTTAAACGGTTTGAACCAGTTATAGATAAGTCTTCAGCTTACAGCTACAACTGAGCCCAAAATTAATGTGGCTAAGTGAGACAGTTGTTAAACACGCTTTGCCCCACTTTACGACTTTGCTTGCCACCGTTGCCACCGTGAATCACTGCACCTGTTATGTTAGAAACCCTGTTAAGTGAATCTGGCTTCCCTACTGACTTTGCTTGTCAGAAGGTTGCAAAAGGCGATCACATGACCCCAGGACACTATAACTGTCATAATAAATGAGTCAGTTGCCAAGCATTTGAATTTTGATCATGTGATTGTGGGGATGCTTAAGTGTGAAAAATGGTCCTAAGTCATTTTTTTCCCCAGTGCCATTGTAAATTTGTACTCCTTTTCCTATCTCCAACACTGGGATGTTTCTCCTAAGGAAAAAAAAAACTCCTTGGTGTTTATCTTATTTCTTTATTCATTTGTTTACACAAGCGCCTCAGCAGGAGGCAACAGTCCCAAACAGGATCCTCAATTCAGAAACAAGCAAATTCAAACTGCTCCATCGTCCCTTTAGGGTTATTACATCCAGTTTAAACACCACTGTGACTGGACTCAACCTTCAGAAATCATTGCTCTGCAGCATAAAAAGAAACTAACCTGCATTTGCAGACTATGTTAGCCCAAAACTCATGGGGCAAAAACCTAACCACAAATTAACCACCCAAGCCGAGTTTACACATGTAATTGGCTTAGCTATACTGTCTGCTTCGAGAGAGTCTGATACTGACTTCTGGAATATTTGGCAGTTTTAAAATGTGTTTTCTTCAGCGCTCATTCAACCCTAGACCTGGATTATTAATTGAAACAATAGCTACTTTCTCTGGCCTGACCAATCCCCATCCCACTCCTTAAATCTTGGGAGACTTCAAAACTCCCACCACACCTTATTTTAGCGTTTTGCCCCTAGCTTTCTGTCAAGACTTCAATCTGCAAAATAAAAAATAATAAAGGTGGAAATTAATTTGGGAGATCTTCCCTCCCAGATCTGAGGTAAACTTATTTTATTCCATCCTGACAGTTACTACTTCAAGGCTGGTAAACTATCTCTTGGCTACTAATGTGTCTGGTCTAGGTCAAATGCAATTAGTTCAGAGGTGGGTTCCTACCAGTTCGCACCTATTCGGTAGAACCGGTTCGTCAAATCTACCAGACCGCTTAGAAGAGGTTCCACCAGTGGACCCGGAAAGCAGGCCACACCTACAGAAGAGTTTCCAATTTTTTTTTGAAACCCACCACTGGTCCTTGGATATGATTATTCTACACTATCATGCTCATAGTTATAAAACTCAGTGCCTCTGTGAAAGGTAAGGATGACTACTGCGTTTGTGGTGCAATCAGAACATTGCGTGTGTTGAAGTTGTTTTAACGCAAACCAAAGATGCCTTTTAAAAAACAAGTTTAGATCATATTCTTATGCATTCCAGTGCTGTGTGTGAGGTAATTTAAGGTGGTTCTGACAAGTGTTGTCGGCATCTTCATATCTGGTCACATGGGCGGCAAGCCACTCCCATCCAGTCACATGGGCAGCAAGCCACTCCCACAAAGGAGGCCACACCCACAGTTGGTTCGAACAATTTTTGAAACCCACCACTGAATTAGCATTTTTTTCTTTCCCACTATAATTATTTTTATACATAACTCAAGGCAGTACCTTAATACTAATTTAAAACTAATACAATCTCACATTATTATGGTGGGACACATATATTTGCCTTCATATCTAAGACTCCTTCCTCCTCCTATTTTTCCCATAACAAACACCTTATGAGGTGAGTTGGGCTGAGAGGGGAGACTGGCCCAAAGACACCCAGCTGGGGTTTTATGCCTAAGGTAGGACTCGAACTCATGGTCTCCTGCTTTCTAGATCAACACCTTAACCACTAACCCCAAACTGATTCTTACAACCTTCTGGGCAAGAAAAAGGCAAAAAGGTGGATTCATCTTTGGTTCTTTTTCATTGGAGTTTTCTCCAACTCTCCTTCCTGAATGCCTGCAAGGCAAGAAACCTCTGGTTGCAGATGGGAGGGAAAATGGGATGCCTTGTCTAGCTGCGGAAATTTGTCAGGATGGATGCACACAACCAGTGGTGGGATTCAAATAATTTAACAACTGGTTCTCTTTGATTTCTTCCAACTACCAGTTCACCAAACTGCTCAGAAATTTAACAACCAGTTCTCCTCAAGTGATGCGAACTGGCTGAATCCCACTACTGCACACGTCCGCCTTTTTTAAAAGACTTTTTCTTGGGGGAATTGTTCCATGAAACAGCTTTCTCCTCGGTGTGAATTGGCAGGCTAGTTAGTCCACTTTTCTACATGAACCTATGAAGGTTTCCCTTGGATAGATTTCCAACTTCTGGTAACTCAGCAGCAAATAAGTCTATTTTACACTTAGAATAGCAGCTGTGTGTGCTTAATTGGTCCCTAAGTCGACCTAGTTTCACTGAGGCTTATTGTTGCCATGTATCTGACAGATTAACATGCACATTACAGAAATAGATTACGCTTGTTCAGCATTTCTTAAACTTTTTGCTGGCAGAATTCCTTTCACTTTTAAAAATTAGAGAGGACCTGCAAAAGAGCTTATTTGTATGAAATATATTTATCAATATATAAAGTTCATTCACATGTAGAATATTGAATTGTGCAAAATATATTAAACTCATTAGGTATAGATATATATATGTCGATATATATATATATAGCGACATAAATACATACATACATACATACATACATACATACATACATACATACATACATACATATTATGAAAAAAACTATTGCTTAAAAAATAATAAGAAGAGTGGATTGTTTTAAATTTTTGCAAATACCTTTTGTCAGATATTAATTGGGGAATAATTTTGATTTCAGAGACCCTTGAGACGGTCTTGGGGAATCACCAGGAACACACTAAAAATGCTGCTGCACAGTAGCCGAAACCCTGGTTCACACATCCTGCTAATCTGTACTGACCTTGGTTTTCATGAAATGTTCTGCTAGTCCTTTTGAAACAATTGGATTATGAAACTACTATGCCATTATGATGTTACCAAACGAAGATAATTATGTCCAAAATCTGTTTTTACACATATTTTATTCAGGAGTATCTTACAAAAAAATAAAAAAATACATTGATTGCATTTTATATCAAAAAGTATGGCAAACAAGAAAAATATAAAAATATATCTTTATCCATTTTGTGAACAATGCTTATGATGTAGAAATGCATATTATAGTTAACAGTTTCTCCTGTTATTTTTTACAAGGTTATCTATAAATAAAAGTACACAGCGTTAAATATGTACGTCCAGCTGATATGAACTTGGAATATTCATATACAGAAAGAAGTACAAGTTATTTTCAATATAATCTTCACATGAATTTCAAACCAAATTCTAATACAGTAAATATAGCCAAATACTAATTTTAAAAATATAAATGTCCATAGTATAATATATGTAAAAGGGTGAAATATGGTTTTGAACAGTATTTTCCATTCCTTTCTAGTTACTCGGTGGTATTTTTGTTAAGAAATGAGTAAATGGACGACCATGGACACAGCTGTTATGTTGGGTTCCAAGTTGCTTCCTCATTCTGTTTATGGTATTCTGTACATCTTCTTCTGATAAATATAAAGGCAGTTTTCGAGATAATCTGACTGCTTCTCCCTGTGGAATGAAGAATATGTATACTAAGTGATGGTCACAATGTATTTCCAATACATTCTTATAGTACAGAGAAATTTGGCAAGTGGTGATCTTCTATTACACTATTATCTTTCTTTGCCTAATTACACACAGGGACAAGACAAATTTTCACAAATAAATACAATCAAATTGACTCTGTCCTAACTCCAAACACAAATCCAAGAAATGAGACTCTGCTTTGTGTTTCTTACATTGCCTCCATTGTAGAAGCTATAAGTTTTAAAATACAGTTATATTATTTATATAGTTATATTTAGTTATATTATTAAAAATATGCATCTCATATAACAGCAAATTAATGCTAGATAATAAAAGAAATATTCCAATTATTTCAATTTAATTACTGCTTTTACTATAATTGTGTTACCCCACAGGGAGCAATATCTTATAGTTAAGCATTAAGATGTGGAACAATCTTTTGAGAATACAACATTCTTACCTCCAAATAGTTTACCACTTTAAGAGGTCTGCATTCATAGACTTCTTGTGCATTATTATTTATCACAGCACTTAGAATTTCCTTCAAATCTGATATACCATAATATGGCAGACAGCTGGTCATTCCTTCTATTTCCAGCTCACTTTCCACAGCTGAAGTACCTTACAGTAAAACAAATATATGATACATGGAATAACTGGATATAGTTTACATATTATTCTGATATTGAAATAGGTATACTGCCAAGCAATGCCCTTAACAGCAGTCCCAAACATGTGATTATACTACAAACACACTTAAATTTGCACAATACCTTAGAACAGGACAAAGCACTTTTTCTTTAACTAGTTTTAAAGTAAAGTTTTGCAAAACTTAAGCATCTTGTCTGTCTCCACATGCATGTATTGCTATGATGATTTTAAATTTCTTGTTATTGTAAATTTTAGCAGAAATTGAAAAGGCTTAAATTTGTTAATAAAACACAATTTAAAATTCAAAGATTAAATCACTTGTTAAATGATTCTCAGGCGGTGCTATTGTGATCTTAAAGAAAGAAGGTAATATGCAGCACACTTTCATCACAAATATAACAAATTCTTAGTAATTTATCACTTCTTAAAATACAAGAAATTATCTTCATTTCGGTTTCCTTTGTATGTCCAGTGTAACATCCTTTTCCATGTAATTCTTATAGACTATCATTTTAAAATCTACTTTCAAATAAAATCTCCTGCTGTATTATGTAAAAAAATATACTAAGAACTAAAGTAAGAAACCAAGATAGATACCTGGTATTATCCTTATCTTAAATCCATTTGCTACAAGCCTGGGATCCAACAAATAAGATGATCCATCAAATCTTGCACTTTCTCTAGACATACTGCAAAGCACTTCCATATAATGAGTGTCACTAAAAAGGCTACAAAAAAAATTACATAAGATAGCATTCTTAAAAAAGAATTTTAAAAAGTATTCGAAAAGGGGTAGTATGTGTTAAGGATTGTATCACATTGTTTTTTATTTTTACAAATATTTGCAGTTAGCTTATATTCTTTGAATGAAATGTTACAAAAAGTCTATTACAGGCAGTCCTCGACTTACAGCCAATTGTTTAACAAAATTATGACAGTACTAAAACAACGGATTTATGACTAATTGTTGCACTTAACAATCCTCAGTGTTCCCCATAATCATGTATTAAAATTCAGGTACTTGGCAACTGGCATGTATTTATGACAGTTGAAGTATCTCTGGGTAATATGATCACCATTTGCAATCTACTCAAGGATTCAAACAACCAAAGTCAATGAGAGAAGCTTGATTTTTTTTTTAACCAATGTGTGATTCATTTAATGACTGTGACAAAAGGGCTGTAAAATCAGGGGCAATTCAACAACCACACAGCTAAGCAACCGAAGTTTCTATCCCAATTGTGGTCGTATGTTGAGGACTACCTTATAATGAAACCCCTATTTAGCAGATATCATTTAGCAGAGTACAGAAGCATTGAACACAATTTTACAATAATTACAACAATATCTAAAACCAGAGAAAGCAAAACAAGGAAAGAAACTAACCAATAGTTTGTTTAGAATTCAAAAAGAGAAGGCAGCAAGCTGTAGGCATTAAAGAAAAAACAAAGTTTTCAGCACTAGAGGGCACTGGGGCTGACCAGTTCTTCATGGTTTTATCAAACTCACAAAAAACTTAGCAGCTAAAACCTGGTAGGTTATATTAACCCAGATATGTAAAGGCTGTGGCCTTTTCAATGGCTTCAAGATGCTTGGTTGGAGAATCAGCTTAAGCCTTTCTTTCGTCTGACTGACAATGTAGGGACCCAAGATTTAGAGACTGAAAATGACTTGGCTATAATTTATCCTTAAGCCTGCAGCTAAAGTCCGTTCCTAGGAAGACATCTGTGAGCTTGAGAATCTGTACTTCCTAACTTGTTTGATAAAGGCCTGACAGTGGGAGGCTATATTAATAAGAAGGCTTTCACCCAAACATAGCAAATACAGAATGATATTAGAAGATGAAAGTTTGCTACCTCAATTTAGGCTTATATGGACAGTGAGATTCAAGAAAATTCAGGCAATTTCTGTTGACTCCAACAAAATCATACTAAACGAAGAGAACAAAAAAAAAATTGCATATAAAAGGTAAAACTACAAATGAAAGAACAAATCTAAACAAACTCTGGGAATGTCACATTTTTGCTAGAGCAGACGATGAAAGGATTGAAGTCGTGTCCTTTCAGCTTGGCACCAAGGAAAGAAGGGCTTCAGTCAAAAGATTTTTCTATCACTTGCTGAATGTGATTTATAGAGACCCCCAATAAAAGAACACGTACTCCCATCTCATACTACAACTATCTCACAGAACATGATCTGTTAGCGAACAAAGATAGGTCTTCTCCCTGACTTGGCACTACTAGTCAGCATTAGACCTTGGGTTAAGTCAGGGGAATGCATCCAGGGCCTTTTTAATCCTGTTGTTGCTGCCAAAGGTTGGCATAATAGTACATGCTAGTGGTGTCAGCCTCTCTGAAGACTTGAAGTATTTTCCTTAGGGTGAATGAAGCCTTCTAAGAATCAATGGAACAATCTACAGTGTAAAATGTGACTTTTGCAAAGGTATACTTAGCCACTGAGGTGGGAATCACAGCTGCTACAACAGTAGATTGAAATAAATATAAAGAAATGGTGGGTTTATTACATCTTGCAGTTAACCTCACAACCCTTGATGTTTAGTGAGTTGCCTTCCCGTCCTCTGGCACTTTTGAATCTGCCTCAAATAGAGCTACTCCCCAAAAAATCCAAGGATGAGAAAGTATTCGCTTGTGAAAATGTGCTGGATCCAAAGGTCAGGGGGATGTTGTGCTGCAACAGCTAAATGAAACTGCCAGAAAATCCTGACAGAGATTCTTTTTAGGAGAGCAACTCCATGTTCCATGGTGCCGAATGAACCATTTGTGACCTTCTGACATTTAAATCTGACAAACAAAGTCAATGGGGAAGCCAGATTTACTTAACAACCATGATACTATCTTAACAACTGCAATGATTCACTTTGCCACAACCGTGGTAAAAAAGGTGTCAAGTTTCCTAACGATGCCGTAAAGGTTGTAAAATGGGGCAAAACTCACTTAACAAACGTCTCACCTAGCAACATAAACTTTGGGCTCAATTCTGATCATAAGTCGAGAACTACCTGGAATGGGGCTCTCTGTTCGTCCTAACTACAGATAGTAACACCATACACAATGCTGCTTAAAAAATTGTGAATTCTTTTGAATTTTCTAAAAGATTTTAAGACTAGAGACCCCAATTAATCCAAAACTACATAATTGTGTGTGTGGCAAAAGCATTTCAATCTTTAGGATTATCAGTGCAATTGAAGGGGAGATTAGAATCAGACTTTCCAATCAATGAAATGATAATTAAGTTTATGTTTAGAAGGTCCTTAAATTCCCTATCAAGGTCTGATCTTTACAATGCAAGGAGGTAGATATGTCATGGCTTGAACAAACATTCCAGAGGATGACCAAAAAATATTGTGGTTTCTAAACTTTTCATGCCATTCATCTTTTTGGGGGGGAGAATTGCTTTAAGCATTTTAGAGAAGCAACAGAATCATTTGAAATCTAACAACAAATAAATGTAATGGCATGAAAATAGCTCATGTATGTAGCCCTGTTTCATTTCTACTGTTAAGGGTAATTAATCTAAAATCTTATGAAAATCAAACCATCCAGTTTATCTAGAATCCTAATCAGTATTTAAATAAGATATGCATTTCCCAAACTGCCATATAAATATAATAAAAAAAAATTAAATACAAACTTCTAATATTAAATGCCTTATAAGGACTGTTATTGTACTAACTATTCATGACTGTTCTATACACCTAACTTTTTTGAATTTTATAATCCAAAATACATTACATTACTAAATGGTTCTATTTTGGCTTGTTTACTTATTTCATTTTATCATGAATACAAATTTAGAAAATAAAAATACAAATGAAAAACCTATGCTTTCCTGTTTGCTTAAGATAGACATACTTCTAGAATGTCATTTTCACCTTACCTCTCAGTTAATGTAATAGGAGTGTCCAATTTCTCTATAGGAAGCTTATGATTTTCAATTAGCTTTTTGAAGAGAAGAGCTTCTTCTATTCTGTAAGGATTTAGCATCTCTATTTTTTCCTCAGAGGCAAGTATCCATGCATCAGGAAAATTCGGAAGGCGAATTAAGCAAGATTCCTCTTGATCTGCCTTTTTATGTTCAAGCCTTTGAAGCTTTTGTTTGAATGCATCCATGGAGAAAGGCAGTTGTACAGTTTTTATTGCTCGGTAATCATCATGCTTCTTTCTTACTTGCGAGTTAAAAAGTGTGTCCAATTTTTGCTGATTATTTAAGCAGTCTTTTAGTTTGATCTTGTGTCTTTTTTCTCTCTCCTTCACTGATGTTTGTACATTCTGACACGTAGCTTTTCTGCTTTGCCTGTTGTATCGTTCCAGATCTTTTTCAGCTTTTTCCTCATATCTTTCACAAGAAAGAACAGAATATATGATTGTGTTAGAACAAAATATAACAAATACATAATGTGTTCGTTTTAATAGCTTTAGGTCTCATTGAGTCATTGTATTTTCAATAACAATATCTTTTTAATACAAATATGGAGACTATATTATAGCTGCAGTTCAATTATTTGGATTCATTTATTTCTGTCAAAAATAAAAAATATATGTTCAGGAATAATGGATTTAGCCAACATTTCCCACAAGGAGTGAAGAGAACCAAAACCAAAATGGATCCCTCCTCCATATACAGAAAACTGTTGTAGTCCTCAACTTTCAACAGTTTATTTAAAGTTACAATGACACTGAAAAATGAGACTTGTGACCATTTTTTAAAGTTATGGCCTTCGTAACAGCCCCATGATTATATGATCAAAATTCAAATGCTTGGCAACTGGTTCATATTTATGACGGTTGCGGTTGTCATGTAATCATCTTTTGCAACCTTCTGACAAGCAAACTCAGTGGGGAAGCCACATCCACTTAACAACCAGGTTATTGACATAAACTGCAGTGATTCATTTAACAACTGTGGCAAGAAGGGTCATAAAATGGGACAAAATTGGGACAAAATGCCTCTAAATTTGATCTTAAGTTACGACTATCTGCATTTTACATAAACGCAGAAATGAAGTAGGGCAAAAAGGGAAAAATTCTTTTGCATGCATTAGTTCATTTGCAAATTTCTGGATGCATATTTTATCACATGCACAAAATAACTTTTCCTCAAACATTATCTCTTACTAGCACTTTGGGAGAGTTAGATCCAGAAAACCATGAAGTTTACTTCCTTCTTAAATGTTGACTAGTCATAAAACAAAGATATTGAATTGAATTGTAATTGCAGCCACACTTATCAAAAACACATCTTACCAAACTCATAGAAAGTATTTTTTTAGTTGTTGGATTTATATCTAAGTGAACAAGATTTATTACAGAATTAAGTTCAACAGTCTTACTTCTTTTTTTCTTCCTCATTCAATGAGTTCCACACTGCTTCCATTTTCAGCAGTAGTTTTTCTGAGTTTAATTTGGTAATTTCACTCAGTGACTCAGAAGAATAGTCTTGAACGAAAAGTTCGAATGCTGACATGGATTTCCTGATAACCTTATTGCTAATTAAGTCATAGGCGGTAATCTGACCCATTTTAGCCTTTATCACATTTGTTTTTTTAACAACTTGATTGTTACTTTCTTCTTGGAGTTTTGCTAAGCCACTCTTTTTCTTTTGAGTTCTTCCTTCATCCATGTTTGGAATTAAAATCTGAACAGGTTCCAGATTTTCTGCCCTGGAATTTTTAAATGCATTCCCCAGACTCCATTTATCAGCAGTGATTTCAGATGAATCTGCAGTTTTTTTGGCTCCTTCTTTTTCTTCTTGAAAAGTGTAATTTCTTGAATCACTCTCCATGCTATTTTCACACTGAATATCTAGATTAACTATTTTCTTATTCTGTCCATCTTGACAAAGTACATTATTTGGTTGGCCATTCTGAAATTGATCGTGTTCAACTATTTCATTATCAGGTATTTCAATTTCAGTAGACATATCATGAGAATAATGATTATACATTCTTTGATTTCCAACTAATCTGTTTTCCTGTATATTTGCATTTTGTATGTCATTACTAAGTGAATATTGTGAAGTACTAGCAAGTGGATTTAGTCTTGTACAAGATTTGCTTATAACTTCTTGTTCGGTTTCATTAATATCTTTTGAGGTATTGTTGGTCGTATTCATTTCATTAGACACAGAGCTATTTAATGGTCCATATAATGATATCAAACTCTCTTCAATAGCAAGACAGATAGATTCCTAAAAAATAAAAGAAATAATTCAATAAAAAATATTTTTATTGTTGCAGAACATTATATCAGGCCACAAGAATTTTGCTCTTAAAATTCCAAGCAATATTAAAAGAACACAGTCAGAAAAAATTATTTTACTGCCTCATCATAGTAAAATCTCTAGTATCAAATTGCATATTATGAAAAAGAAAAAGACTTAAAGATTCTACCTTATTATGTACTAATACTTGAGATTTATCTGGTAGTAAATTGACATCCACAGCAGATGGAGGAATAGTAATGTTGAGAAAGAATATCGGGAACAAACGATTAAAATCCTTGTGTAATATGCTATAGTACTGTTGAACAAGCTAAAATATTCATAAAAAAGAATACAATTACTCAATATTTTAAACTTTAAATTAAACACAATACCAAATTATTGCTAGAATCTAATGGATTACTTTTCATCAAAGAAACTGTGTAGAGAATATTTCTTTTCTCTATGGTAACCTTTCCTGTCTAAAACTGCTCCAGAGGATCTTACAAAGTGCTATAGCAAATCTTTGCTTCTATGACACCGGATTCCATATTATACTGTTTATTTATATCTTTAAGTATATATAGAAAGAATTATAATCACATAACTATGTTGAGGAAAGAAATAGCAGTTTTATTAGGTTACAACTACATAAAATTGACGCAACTTTGGAACTTTGTTGCTGATAAAGTGACATGCTACAAGAATGTAATACTATTTCACCTGGTATGTTCTAAATGCATGCTGATGCAGTATTTCCCCATGTTAAAAAGGCAAATTACTGCCCATTAATAATTACTGAGGAACAGGATTTTTTTTTTTAAAAAAAATCAGAGTTAATATGGGAACTTTTAATATTATCTTAGGTTAAAGAGGAGGAGACCTAGGTAATTAATTTCAACAATTAAGAACTGTCATCTCTATCCCATGCTACAGTGGAATAAAATTCTAAAACTGAAGGGAATTTAGAAACAACTTGTGATATAGGTTTGCATTCTAAAGTACGAAGTTAAAACTTGAGTTCAAGTCTGCTAAAGCTACTATTTAATTTAAACAATGTTTTTCAAACTGTAGAAATATAATTGAAAAGGCAGTACCTTGAGAATTTCTTTTTGATACACTGGTCGGCTGTTTATAAAAATGTAACTTCTTTCTGAGTTCGAATGACCTGTCAAACCTCTATCTGAATCAGGCTTTGGAACAAAGCCATTGAAAGATATCTATAATGATAATGAATATATCACAAAATGATCATTAACTGAATCACATAGAACCTTTAACAAAAATCAAGTCATTTTGGTACATGTGATAAATTGGTAAATATTGGTATATAAATAAATAGGTAAATACAGTTTTTTCAATAATTTCCCATGTAATATTTTACTTTTCCATTATTACTTATAGAACACAGAATCAAATGGTTGGAAGGGACTTTGAAGAGACCTAATCCATCTATGCTAACTTTAGTTTATTTGATCTGTTATTTATCTAACATTAAATTTGTTTTGGCTCACTTCCTTTGTAGTTTCCTTTTTAAACAGCAGCGACAACAATGTAAGTATTTTATTCACTATTAAGAATAAATACATACATATACTCATTATCCAATTCTGTTAAGGAACTTACAGGAAAGAAAGTTCTGGAATGGTTATCATAGCTGACAATATTTGAATGAACTAAAGATTAAGACTCTGAGAAGTTAAGAAAAAGTAATATAAATATGATTTATATATTGTTACTTCTGGCAAACCTTTAGGGACGTTCTCCTGACACCAGTACTGAAGAGGACGCTTTGTGGATTTGTTTATAGATAAGAGATGGGATATAGGAGGAAAAGTTTATTTGTAATATTAGAGGGGATGAAGAGTCACTAAATTTGTTATACTTGTAATGAAGTTTAGAAATCACTTTTGTATATATTTCTTTTCTAAATTGTATCTTACTTTTTTCCCTCCTCACTCTGTCTCTTTCATTCTTTTTTTTTGCACCTTTTATTCTATTTTCTTCTCTTTTTAAAAGTTTAGCTTGTACTAGATTTTACTATTGTAAGCAAATTCTTAATAAAATTACATTTTTTTTAAAAAAAAAGTACAAGGTTGAGTTGCTGATAAATAAGTCCATTGCAACTATAATCAATAACCCTGACATCAATATCTGGGAAGATCCTGGAAGAGATAATCAACAGATTATCAACAGAAGTGAGAACACATATATCCATCCCATCAAATCCAAAGAAAGTCCGGAATGGTATAGGATGGGCATGGGTCGTAGGCAAGAGGTTGGACTAGAAGACCTCCAAAATCCCTTTCAACTCTGTTATTCTACATTCTATGCAAATATAGAAGTAAAATAATTTAAAAAGTAAAAGGCTGATTTACTGAGAAATAAACCCACTGCAACTTCAATTATCTCTAGGGGATGGGGGACGATAATTAGAAAGCATTCCTTCAGATGACTCAGATTCAAGCAATTTAAGAACTTAAAAATAATATAGCACAGCAGTGACACAGAGAAAAAATAAAGACAGTTTGATCTTTGGGATTATTCTGCTACCCTGTTTTCCCCAAAATAAGACCTCCCCAGATAATAAACCCTGACCGAAAATATTGCAACACAGCAGCAGCCATGAGGTGACCACAGTCCTGCACCTCAAAAATAATAAGACCACCCCGCTTAATTCAGCAGTTAAAGAAAATAAGACCCGGTCTTATTTTCAGGGAAACATGGCACATTCTCTGGGGGATTTTTGTATTAGTATTATTGAAATATGGATGTTTTAATGTTTATGTTATTGTCAAACCATTACTCAAAGACAACTCAAATGACAACAAATGTTTAATATTAAATTGAAATAATACTGGGAATAAGTAATTTATGTAAAGGCTTAGAAACTTAACTCCAGATCTTCACGGTGCTGCTGAAAAGGTACCATGTTCTTCATAATAGCAGGTCCGACTACTTCCATGAAAGCCATTTTATGATCTAGTACCCTGTTCTTCTGCCATATGGTTGTCTGAAAGCCAAATTTATAACATTAAATTGAATGAATATACGTGTGTGTGTGTGTGTGTGTGTGTGTATTTGTTTTCATAGATTTTCACAGGTGTAGGTATGCTGGTCTTCTTGTATTTGGATCTTTTCCCATGTAAGATTGAGATTGTCTTGGCAACGTTTCGGCCTCACTCGCCATCTTCAGGCTGGTGTTTTCGACTCACACAAATATGAAGCCGAAAACACCAGCCTGAAGATGGGGAGTGAGACCTCGTTGAAACATTGCCAAGACAATCTCAATCTTACATGGGAAAAGACCCGAATACAACAAGACCAGCGTGTGTGTGTGTGTACAAGATCTACTCACAAATATGGAATGGCACACTTGTCCTGGGTTTTTAACATTCTGTTCCTAAACACATGTACTTTCTTTTGAGTACAACATATGCTGTTGGTCCTTTGGTTTATATTGTGTAGCAACTGGGTTGTCTGTCTAGGGTTCCTTACCTATTTTGTTATCTAGTGACAGATTTTTAACAACTGGGACATCTACAAATACGCAATTGTATAACCCTTAAAAACATCTACAATGATATTGGCTTTTTGATTCACAAATACCATAAGTATGACTTGAGGAAGAAGTTAGTCAATACATTTATTACTTCAATACATTCATTACATAACAGTAATTTTACAATTGGAAACCCAACAGTTGAATGTTAGTACTGCACACATGGCAAAATATATGCAGAGAGAAATCTCACCTAATTCTAGTACTTGAATTACTATAGAATCCTATTTTCAAACTGAGATAAATTTTAGTATAACAGTCCAGCAAAAAATTTTTATACCAAATTATACCTTATTAATAAATTCATATGTTCAGTTCATATTAAACCAGGTTTACAATGCATAAAATAGACACGGTTTACTCTATTTGTTTAAAGCATGGCATTCAAGTTACAATAGGCAAAAAAATCATTGTTCAGATTTATTGTAAATATATTTTATTATTTTTATAAAAGTATTTTCAAAAAAGTAAAATAATAGAACATTCCAAATTAGCAGAAGCATATACACTGCTTTCAATTTTACTTCACTTCATGCATTTATTGTAATCATTATATGGAAATAAAGAAAAAGAAAGTGGTATTTGGCAATTTTTGTACAAATCTGAATGAAATTTACATAAGATAGTTAACCAAGTTAAATAATTGCTGCATAGGTTATTGGCAACTCATGAATTCACTGGTAATAATTCATTAACAGTAAATAATTATATACAGAAGAAACATTTATTTTTTTCATGCTCAGAAATTCCCAATTCTAACATCTTTGAAATAGTACAGCAGTAATAGTAAATACATACAAATCCAATATAAATCCGATATATCTACTTTCCAATATATAGGGACTATTGAATCTGTCTATGACTGAAGTTAAACTAGCACGCAGATCTTTATCAAGAAAGAAAGCTACAGAAAATCATGGAAAATTGATAGAAATATGGCAAGCAATAGAAAACATTTCAGTAAAAGATCTAACTAAGCTATGCTAACAAATCTGGAGAATGACAGAGTCTCCAAGGGAGTGGAAGAAGTAAATCAATATTCCAATACAGAAAAGAGAGACTTAGAAGACAGAGTGAGCAAACTAATATACAATAGTCATAATTTCACACACAAAGGCTTCAAATCATCGAATTAGAGCCTTACATGGAAAAGGGGATGGCATATGTTCAAACTGACTTTAAAAAGAGCAAGGAAGAAAAGACATAATTGTCAATGCATGCTGCACAACTGAGAAAGTCAAAGAATACAAAAATATGTCAATGTGTGCTTCATATCGAAAAGCCTTTGATTATGTTGATATTGAAAAGTCTTTGATTATGTTGATCATGTCATACTATGGAACGTCCTTAGAAAAAATGAGAAAGCCGGAGCATCTCAGTGTTGTCCTTTGAAACCTATACATAAATCAAAAAAGCCACAATAGAGCAGAACCCAGAAAAACAGACTGGATTCAGGTCAGAAAGGATTAAGAATCTCTTATTCAATCTATATGCAGAATACATACTGGGGGAATTTGGATTAAAAGAAGATGAATATGGTTTTTGGAGGAAAAAATAACCATATCAAATATCAATAACCAATGCTATGCTGATGACACTATTGTAATAGTTGAAAATGCAAATGATTTGCAAGCTTTAGTAATGAAAGTTAAGGAATACAGTGAAAAAATGGATTAACATCAAATATAAAGAACACAACAGGCCCATAAACCAGTCTTAGAATTGACAGAAGTTGTAGTATCTGGATTCTTCCTTTTAGGATTAAATATTAACAGAAAGGAACCAGCACTTAAGAAATACTCTGCAGATTAACACTTGATGGAATAGCCATTAAGGCCTTGGAAAAGACATTCAAATGCCGAGATCAGGATCATGAAAGCAATGGTTTTCCCACGACATTATGGATGTGCAAGTTTGACTCCGAAGAAGAAGATAGAAATCATTTAGATGCTGGGAATGTTTCTTGAGAATACTATGGATAATCAAAACTCTCAAGTGGATCGTCAAATAAATCAATTCCAAATTCTCATTCAAGCCTCAAATTAGCAGACTTTGGACACATTATGTAAAGAGAATTTTTTTGAAGAAACCTACAGTGATGGAAGTGATAGGAAACTGAATCAGAAGAGGATAATCACCAGCAAGGTAGATGGACTTCATTACAGCATCAATGGGTGCAACTATGGAAAATCTGAAGAATCAGATTGGAGAAAATCTATGTAGTTAAGAGCTGACATCAACTTTAGAACAATGAATGAATAAATGGATGGGTTTCAGAATCTCTGGATTTTCCTTCTATACCAGAGAACACCTACTAAATCAAACTGAATAGCAGTAAGATTCCTGCATATGCAAAATCTCTTACATATAATGTGATTTAGTATTTAGTATTTTTAGTATTTTATTAATACTTATAGGCTGCCCTTTTCCCTGAGGGGACTCAGGGCGGCTTACATAAAATAAGGGAGGGGGAAATATGAAACAATAAATATAAAACAATACATAAGAATAAAATAGTACACAACATTCATTCAATATTCGGGAGGGGGCAGGTTGTGATCTTATCCCCAGGCCTGACGAGCTAGCCAGGTCTTAAGGGCTGTGCGGAAGGCCTGGACGGTGGTGAGGGTACGAATCTCCACGGGGAGATCGTTCCAAAGGGTCGGAGCTGCAACTGAAAAGGCTCTCCTCCGTGTAGTTGCCAGTCGACACTGACTGGCAGATGGAATTCGGAGGAGGCCCAATCTATGCGATCTAATCGGTCGCAAGGAGGTAATTGGCAGGAGGCGGTCTCTCAAGTACGCAGATCCACTACCATGAAGGGCTTTGTGAGTGGTAAGTAGCACCTTGAAGCGCACCCGGAGATCAACAGGTAGCCAGCGCAGCTCGCGGAGGATAGGTGTTATGTGGGCGAACCGAGGCGCACCCACAATCACTCGCGCGGCCGCATTCTGGACTAGCTGAAGCCGCCGGATGCTCTTCAAGGGCAGCCCCATGTAGAGCACATTGCAGTATTCCAGCCTAGAGGTCACAAGGGCCCGAGTGACTGTTGTGAGAGCCTCCCGGTTCAGGTAGGGTCGCAACTGGCGTACCAGGCGAACCTGGGCAAATGCCCCCCTGGTCACAGCCGTCAAATGATTAATGCATCTTTAATTAATTAAGGATAGACGATCGAGACACTTTAAAATTAAGATGTAATATAATTATGGCAGAAAGAAAATAATAAAGTCCTGCAATCTTGTAACAATAGAAACAATTGTTTGGGATAAAAATAATCCTGGATTAAAAATCTTAATAGTTAAACATTTCATTAAATTTAGTTTAATCATCTAGACTGCATGTAAATTAGGATGCATGTGATGCAATTCACAATGAGGAAAGGCAAGCAGGCCAACTGTGGAGCATGGCAACCTCCTAAATACAAAACAAATGCAGTTAGTGTCCTAGGCATTTATATTTACTTTTTAATCCTAGATTGGTACCATTTCCAATTAAGATTCATAGTCTTATTGAATTTTTAATAAAGTACTTCAGTTTTTGATAAAGTACTACAGTACATTTATGATCTTTCATTCTATCTCACAACAGGTTTCCTGAACTGTTTGATTTATAGCCTTGATTATACTCTGAAGATTATGCTATAAATACATTGTCACACACCCCCGTATTTTCTAGGTCATATAAATCTGGGGATCATGATGAGCCAAGAATGAATCCGACTCTAGGCAGTATGATGACACTGCAAAAGTACGCTATCAAAATATACTATTACATACAGTCCATCTTAGGTTTAGTGAAAGCTAGCCAAATATATCTTCCCTTCTCTCAGTTTCATTGAAGATTATAAGAACTGACAGTTTACAAAGTGGACCAGAACAGTCACTGGTATTAAGAATCGGGGGCATCTTCCCCAGGTAGAACCCATCCTCTGGCTCTTATTTAAATGTCCCCCGTCCATCACCACTTAGATGTAATAACCCACCCCAATCCTCTAGATATTTCATTACTCCTTAACAATGGCCTCCTGCTTCCTTTATTTGAGCCGAGGTGGCGCAGTGGTTAGAGTGCAGCACTGCAGGCTATTTCAGCTGACTGCAGTTCTGCAGTTCGGCTGTTCAAATCTCACCAGCTCAGGGTTGACTCAGCCTTCCATCCTTCCGAGGTGGGTAAAATGAGGACCCGGATTGTTGTTGGGGGCAATATGCTGACTCTGAAAACGGCTTAGAGAGGGTTGAAAGCCCTATGAAGCGGTATATAAGTCTAACTGCTATTGCTATTGTGTGTGTCCTGCATCCCAAACACAAAACCCAGAGTCAACATGTGGGTAGGGGGTAGTAGCAGGACATGCAGTGCTTCAGTGCTCGCTTTCAACACAAATGGGCCCCCAACCATATTAAAATGAAATTTAATTAAGATTATGACAGGCCACCCACTTTTATTATTGGAATATAGAGCCTAGTTCATCAAATGTTCAGTATATTCCTTGACCCTCTAAAACTTAAGTATTTAGGAAAAGAAGCTATTTTCTGCATTCATTTTGTTTCAAAGGCGGCCCAGTGAATACTTCAATAGATAATCCAATAGGTATTAACAACATATGTGTATCATGCTAAAATATAAATCCTAATTTAGTTCATCAGAATTGACAGCTGGTTTACGAAACTGGTTTGTTGGGGGAGACTACTAATCATAGTTCCTAGCTTGGATGAAACAGAAAGGATGCCTAAGCATCCTGCTTTTCCTCACCGTTGACACAAAAATGGATCATATTTAATGGGTATATTCATATTGTACAATTCTGATTCCCTGAACAGGTTCTTAATTTTTTTTCCTTGGCACTAAGTAGAACATAGCCATTAAGGTTTTAATTCTAACCCAACTCAACTTGCAATGTACTTCGGAGTCAAAATATCTCACATTTTTTTAAATGTAAGAAAGTCACTTCTAGTCCAGATAGATTGCTTAAGAGGCCAGATCTAATCCACAGACTGCCAGGTGGACATACCTGTTTAAAAGTACTAATTTTAGAAACTTCTGTTAAAAATTTGAAAACAGATGGGACCATGTGCACCACTGAAAGCTAATGCCTAATGAAAAATAATACTATCATCAGGAGTTGTTTGGATCCATAGAAGCACTGCAAAGTACTTGTAAATTCCTAAGATGAATTCAGTGTCCTCAATTAACAAGCCACATTTTTTTTAAAAAAGTTGCTTTTTAACATACCTTGTGTTACAAATCTCAAATCACAGCACAGAATGCTATCAATTGGGACAATAGTAAATCCTTCTTGTCTGCAGGATTTGAAAATTAATTTTCCTACTGGATTTTCCCACTGTCAGTGCTAAGAACAGATTCTGCCAGGACTGGCAGACTCAGATTTCTCCTTGCTCATCTGAACCCTTCTTTTGAAAGGGGAGGTATTCTGGAGAAGCAGATGACAGAAAAGATTTGGACAGATGAGATGGCTAATGAAAGAGACCACTAGAGATCCAAAGTCTGAAGGAGTGCAGACTGCTGAGCCACTGTATGAATAATTCTAGCAAAGTTAAGCAAAAGCCAATCACATCCTACTAAAAATTAAGACTTCTCTTTTCCATAGCAGGGGAAGCAGAGTAAACAACATTGACATGAAAAAAGAATGAGACCCAGAAAATACAAATTGCAGGTCTCTTCTGTAAAAAGTTGTTTCTCATCTCACCCAGTCTCATATAGCTTCCATATATTGAGTAAAGACCTCCACTATATTATTGCTGGCATGAAGTGACAGGGTATAACTAGATATTATCAACATAAAAGATGATGCTTCATCCAAAATCAATGGAAGATTTCTAGCAGTTTCATATAGATGTTAAAATAATATGGATAGTCAACCTTGAGATACCTTATATGGGAACAACCACGACTATTCCTCTCCTGTAACTATGGACTGAAACTCTCTATTCAGAAACACCATAAAGAGCACACTCACTTCTTGTAACAGTCCAGAAGCAGTGGTGGGATGCTTCCGGTTTAACAACTGGTTTGGTGATCGTGTGGTTCGCGTGTGTACACAGTTTTTAACAAAACTTACCTTCCATGTTACTTTTGGGGAGTAACACAACTGAGGTGTGGCAATCTGCTCTGCCATGCGAATCACTGAGAGGATATAGGTAAATAAAGCGCAGAACGGGGGCGGGGGGGCACCTGATCGTCGGAGCAAATCGGTTCGCTCCACAGCTGATCATCCGAGGTACCGGTTTGTTTGAAGCAGTCTGAAGTGGCTCAATCCCACCCCTGTCCAGAAGGATATCATGGCTGATGATATTTAACACTATTTGGAAATCTATCAGGACTGAACTGAATTGGGAGGAATTAAGATACTCTGCTTCATCTAGGACTCTCTATGCCCCACTGCATTCCAAAAAAGGGCAGCCTGGGGACAGGAAAAAGTTATCTAATATGGTTGAATTCAGAAATAACTTTAGGAGAGAGTGTGAGCTGATGTCGCGATGATACGACGTGCTATCTTGGAGCTCCAAGATCGCAGTCGATATTTTTGCCACTGGATGGTCCTTTTGGACCTAAACTGTCCTGAAGAGATGGTGATAGAGAAGAGTACGTCCTGCTGATCTCAGGGGCACAGCAAAGTCCCTGATTGACCCAGGAGAAGCTCTTTTTCCGATTACAGAAACCCAGCCCTGAAGCTGCTGAAGTTGGGACAGCTCCGGAACAGAAAGAAAATGGAAGAGAAAGTGTGTCGGTTTGGTGAAGAAATTTTATTATTAGAAAAGAGACTACCCAAAGAAAATTAAAACTAAATTAAAAGAAAACAAGTGGCAAAATTAAGCTACATTAGACTTAGTGTGTTATGCTTTTTTTTAATTTCTCTTTTTATGAATGGAAGTTCTGCAAATGTTTTCTATTTTTTTAAATTGGAAGGCTCAGTTTTTCTTCTTCTACTTTTTCTTCTTTATTTTTTCTATATTTACTGGTGGATTGAAAATTTCTTTTTTTGTTGTTTCTTTACAAAGTTTGATTGGATTGGTTTTTTTTATTAAGAATTTTTCTCCATAAGTCTGCTATTTAAAGAGGGCTCTAAAAAAGTAACACTGCCACTTTAAGGCTGGAGGCTTGGAAACATTGTTTTTTTTCCCTTCTCTTTGATCATCGGAGTTACAATTCAAAGCCTTTCAGTTTGTTTTTTGAGAGTGATAGTAGAAAGAGCACGTGGGAAGAGCATGGATTGTTTACACAGGTGCTCTTTTGGAGTTTCTATTAGTAGTTGGATTGCAGTGAAGATAAAGCTTTGACCTGAAAGACAATAATGAATTTGTTTGGAATACAATAAAAGCCTTGAATGCTATATTGGCAGTGTTTATAAGCTGGAAGGATGGCACAACATGAAAAAGAAACATTAATATTGCAAATGATTATGTTTAAAATTCATAAAATATTAGTAGTCTACTAATTATAGTAGAGAAAATTGAGATGAGAATGGATGATGCAGAACAAAGAACAGCAAAAAGAGATGGAAAAATTGAAGACATTTATCAAAGGAAGAAAATTGAGGACAGAGTTCCAAAAATTGAAGGAAAAAAGTAACAAAGACATAAGAAAATTGTTGATACTGACAGCATACTGAGCGTGGTTGGAAATAGTAAGAGTGGACTATGTAAAGGGGAGATAGGTGGAATGGAACTCTACCTCAGACCTCAAAGTACAGAAGAAGAAAAAATAGAAAATTTGATGGAAGTAAGGAGAAAAATCTTGACTGAAACATCGGTGATAACCAAAGATAAGTTGATGAACAGATGGTGGGTTTCGAGTGATCATAAGATATACAATGAGCAACAAGCTGCGAAAAGAAGTCCATAAAAGACCTATTAAGAAACAACCAGAATATTAATTCCACAAATGACACGAGATATAAAACTGCACTACTACTGGAAAGACACAGGTTGATGTAGTGAAAGTTTACAATAAAAATTAAGTCAAACTTAGTTAAATTTAGAGTAGTATATATAGCCATATAAATGAGTAATAATGATAATAATACATATATAGGAACTAGTTTGAGGATATGAAATTTTATACAAATTGCAAATGAGGACTATGAGAGATTTAAAAGTATTTGTTATTAAATATAACCAATTTTTATTTAGAATATGTTAGAAAGATGAAATGTTCTTGGATGATTTTAGGAGGATTTAATGGAACACTATTATATAGTTTTACTTCAAATTTAGGATATTTCATACAAAAGGATGTAAAAGCAATTTATAGTCAAATGAATGTTTAATAATTATAATATTTTTTATATAATATATTGGATTGATGATATGAGAATTTGTTTGAAATGAGTTGATAATTTGTGATTTTACATACATTTGGAAGTGAAGACTATGGAAGTGATGCACAAAAACTTTACAACCAAACGACATGCTGTATGTGATTGAAGAAGGTTCTATGTGTTATGTATTGTCTATCTTTGTCTGAAAAAAAAAAGGAAAAATATTCTTTTTCTTTTCTTTAAAAAAAAAACAAAAAATGATATACAAAGATTTTTGGGTTTGTGGCAATATCACCCCAAGAAAATATAAATTAAGAGCTGGAAGAGACACCTGCAACAATAGAGAGGAGGAGGGGAAATGAGAGGAAAAGAAGAGAAAGAAGAGAGAGGTGAGGAGAGGAAGATGGAAATGAGAAGGAGAGAGGGTAGGAAGGGGAAGGGCTAGAGAGAAGTAGGGGAGAGGTAAGGGAAGAAGGAAGGGGAAGGAGGAAAGAAGAAAGTAGAGAAGAAGAGAGGGAGAGAAAGGAAGAGAGATGAGAGGAAGGAAGGAAGATAGAGAGGAGGAAAGAAACATGGAAGGGAGAAGGAGAGAGAGTAGGAAGGGGAAGAGGAAGAGAGAGGAGGAAGAGGTAAGGGAAGAAGAAAGGGAAAGGAGGAAGGAAGGAAGTAGAGAAGGGAGGGAGAGAGAAAAGGAAAGCAGAAAAAGGTGGTGTCAAAATAGGCAAGGGATGGTAAACAAAACCACCCAAATGGAATATTACAATTCTATAAATGGAATGACAAATGTATTAGAATTATGAATGTAAAAAAAAGAATAATAATTATGTGAATGCATATATAGAGAACAAAAAATAAAAAACTTTATTTTTTAAAAAAAGAAATAACTTTAGGAGTAGATACATTATTGCTTCCATCAAGGTCAATGGTACCATTTCTTCTTGTAAAGAGGCACTTTTCATGTACTATATCCAACTGCTTAGTTACCAGAAGGAGCCAAGCAGAACATGGATCCACTTCACCCCCACCCCAAAAAGTAGAGCTAATATTACAAAAAATCCTACTCATTTCCTTGGATTCCACAAATTGAAAACATTTTCAGATAACCTTGCAACATTTCCCCCCAAACCACTCACTATATTCTATCCAAGTGACATCCACTTTTGAGCTAAAAACAAGTGATTTATTCACATGGAATCTCACAAATACGTTACAGCAGTGTGCAGAAGAACCATTCCACTTATTCTTCCTGAAAACATTCTGGGTAACCTTGAACAGAATGGTGCTGAATGAGAATTTCTACACAGTAGAATAACCACTTTGTAGCTCTCATTACCATAGTATGTATGTATGCATGTATGTATGTATGTATGCATGCATGCATGTATGTATGTAAACTGTATGCACATCTCCCATATAAGGTGATTTTGGGCAGTGATATATAATATAACATGTCCCTCTGACCATACACAATCTTCATCTTCTAATAGTCTACGCTCTAAGCCAGTGATGGGCAACCTTTTTGGCGTGGTGTGTCAAAAATAGGCAAAAAATCGAGCATAACTCGCGTTGTGTGTCACTTCGACAAAAACATAATTTTGCGCAATTTATAGTTTAAACTACTTCCCTGCTGTGGTGCGGTCGTAACCGACAGTCCCAGGAGTAGACTATCTGTGCCGGCCTGACTGGAGAGAGGCGCGCACTGTTCCCGCGCTCCTCTCCTGCGGGTCCTCCCTCGCCGCGCTGATGACGTGTGTGCGCACGGCACGCACGCCTTACCAGCAGCCCCTGCGCTCGGAAAGGGGCGGCGGCGATACAGTAAGTGAGTGTGGGCGGGGGAGATCACAAGTCCCGCCCCCCCATTCCTCCAGCACAGATTCTTTCATCCTCGGCGGCCGTGCAGGAGCCGAGGATGAATCGCATGAAATCCTGTGCGTGTCACCCCAAATGGCTACGCGTGTCAGCACTGACACGCGTGTCATAGGTTCGCCATCACTGCTCTAAGCAATTCTGTCACTTCACTTCTTGGAGTTTCCTGGCAAACTATTAGGAAATATGTTGGCCTGCATGCTGTCCCTTTCCAGATAGCCAATGTAGCATTTTGTCTGAGGGAAGGAAGGTGACAGAACATACCACTCATCACTCTCAAAGCTTCTGCCTCTAGGCATCATCTCTCTCTCTTTGCACCCATCTACCAGTTAAAAAAAGGCAGGTATTGTGTCTTGTGTCCTACAGAAGGTGTCTCCAAGATGATTTGTATATGATACAAATGGAATTCAAATTCAAATGGCCATTCTTGATCAGAGCCAGCAAGGAAATAACAAAGAGACAGGAATATTTTCTCTTGTCTTTTTCTATGTGAAAAAGAAAAATTGACTGCTATCCCAGTATAATGCTCAGCACCTAATATTTATGTAACTAAACACATGAGTAGGCAAATACAAAAATAAAAAAAGCCTACAAATTTCTTTCTCATGGTATTTGACAAAGACCTTTGCTCTTTCCCTCAGGATTTTAAAATAATTGATATGCCCCGCAAGACCTGAAGAAACACATTTTCACATTTTACATTGAACCTACTACATGTGCAAGCAGCTAATATAATTTTCTGCTGTAAATGCTATACTGCCGTTTGAAAAAATGTGATGGATGAGAAACAAGATGAGTGAAGGAACTGGTAATAGGATACAAAAATGTCACCTTTAGGTCAACACTTCACATTCAACCTGTTGGGGAGTGGTGTTGTTACATTAAATATTTAACAGCTGGGAGACAGTAAGATGAGTTGGTCTCAGTCATTTCCTAGTAGACAGGTGTCCATCTTATCCACATATACTTACTAATCAATAAGATTTTTCTATGCTAGTAAACAAGCTTCTTCTTTCCTTTTTCACATAGATATGTCCTCTCATTTTTTTTAATGCAAAACATTCCCATTAACAATTTTAGTAGGGCTTTGTGGAAAGCAAGTAAAATCCTGGTATTTCCGTCCTGTGTTAACATATCTATATGACATGAGAAATCCAGTTGTTATAGTTAGCCACAAGCTGCCATCTCAAATTGTTACCGTATTTTTCGGAGTATAAGATGCATTTAGGTTTTGAAGAGGCAAATTAAAAGAAGTAGGTAGGTAGATAGAGGGAGAGAGAGGGAGAGGGAGAGAGAGAGAGAGAGAAATACAGTAGGTAGATAGGTAGGTAGAGAAAGTGTAGATAGGTAGGTAGGTAGAGGGATAGAGAGAGGGAAATAGAGAGAGATAGAGAGAAATACAATAGATAGGTAGGGAGAGAGAGAGAGTAGGTAGGTTGGTAGGTAGAGGGATAGAGAGAAAAATAGGGAGAGAGAAATACAGTAGATAGGTAGGGGGAGAGAGAGAGAGTAGGTAGGTAGGTATATAAGTAGATAGAGGGAGTGAGGGAGAGAGAGAGAGAGAGAGAAATATACTAGGTAGTTAGAGAGAGTACTTAGGTAGGTAGGTAGGTAGGTAGGTAAAGGAATAAAGAGAGATAGAAATAGAGAGAGATAAATACAGTAGAGAGAGTAGGTAGATAGGTAGATGTTTCCATGTGTATTTATCCATGTGCTGGAGAAGGAAATCGCTGACAACCTGTAGCACCTAAAACTCATCAACCACTCTAACTCAACAGCTTTCCAAAAGGTTTTGCACTCTGCAAACCTCCCCATAACGGCCCATTTTTCGCGAAAATGGGCCCAGTTTTTTCAAATAAAAGGTATGAATAGCCTTGGGGGGGGGGCTTGCAGAGTGCTCCATTTTGGTGAAGGGGGCAGGGGCTTCGGGAGGCAAAAAAATATTGTATTTGATATATAAGACGCACCCATATTTTCAGCCTCTTTTTAGAGGAAAAAAGGTACATCTTATATTCCAGAAAATACGGTATATCATTTTAAAAGGAAAAAAAGTATGACAACTCAGTTGTACAAATAACCTTCCATTTTGGAATGGACTGAATTAAGCCAACATTAATCCTAATTTGCTTCACACTTACAAAATATAAGCAACTTGTAGATATAAGCAACAATTCTTGTATCACCCAATCAACCTTGCTATCGGTTTCTAGTAATTTTAACTAATTTGAAATATTTAAAGTGGCAAAGGATTTGAAGCTGTTTTCCCCAAACTCAAATGGGAATTCAGATTCCTAGACGTCCCCTCCTTCATAGAGCAAAAAGCAGCTAAAATTTCCAGGTAGTGAAAATATAGGATTTTTTTTTACATTCATTAACAGGCAAGAAATAAACATCTAATACTCCCAAATCCTTTCTGCTTACAATTACAGAAACCTAAAAAAATCCATAATAAAAATGTAAGAAATGACTTTCCTGTGATCATTATATTTTTCAGTTTGCTTTCAAGGAACATGATGATGAAAGAGGAAAAATACCTCTTTCTAACACAACCACACTGGCAGGAGTATCAACATTATCAGTATTCAAAGAATGTCTTGGCAGGATAAACCTTCACAAAAAGATGACACACAACCTAATCTAGGAAGTCAAAATAGCAATAGTTCAAGGGTTGTCTGTTCAACAAATCATTATTTAACACAAAACAAAACGTTCTGTAGAAAAAATAATAATTATCCCAGGTTTCCAGGTTATAATATGATATGATAAAATAATATGAAAATATCAAGAATATTACTAAGAAAGCAAGCCAAGAGGCATTTTATTAGTTTGTCAATCTATGGCAGGGGTGTCAAACTCGCGGTGTCACAGCAGCGTCACATGACATATAGGGCCTTTCCCCCCGTCACTAAACTGGGTGTGGCAAGCACGTGAAGCATCTGCCCCTTGGGCCATGAGTTTGACAGTCTTGATTGAGACTTTAAGAGCCGAGGTGGTGCAGTGGTTAGGGTGCAGTACTGCAGGTCACTTCAGTTGACTGTTATCTGCAGTTCAGCAGTTCTAATCTCACCGGCTCAAGGTTGACTCAGTCTTCCATCCTTCCGAGGTGGGTGAAATGAGGACCCAGACTGTGGGGGCAATATGCTGACTCTGTAAACCGATTAGAGAGGGCTGAAAGCCCTATGAAGCGGTATATAAATCTAACTGCTATTGCTATCTATGGGGAAAAGGGGGGAGGGTAGAAAAGCACACGCAGTGCTTTAAAAAGTTTTCAGAAATGAACAGGAATAGGGGTGAAGTTATGGAATAATATCAATCTAGTGACTTTTTGAGTATCCTTGAGTTCTTAACCATTCTTAAAGCACTAGAGCAGTGATGGCGAACCTTTTTTGGCTCGCGTGCCAAAAGCGGGGGAAGCGCAGGAGGGTAGTCTGCGGGCGTGCCACACCCATGCTTTGCTCACGACTATGTGCATGTGCACACGACCAGCATTCCCCCACATTTTTGGCGTGCTTTTTTTGCCCTCTCCAGGCTCCAGAGGCTTTATAGGAGCCTGGAGACGGCAAAAACAGCCCTCCCGTCCCCCTGGAGGCTTCAGGAATGGACTTCTGGTTTGCTCATAGGGCCGGTTTTAGCCCTTCAGAGCCTTCAGGGGCCTCTAGCCGGCTTCCCTGAAGGCTCTGGAGGGCAAAAAACAATCCTACGAGCAAACTGGAAGTCATTTCTGGGTTGCTCATAGGGCCAGTTTTAGCCCTCCGGAGCGTTCAGGAGCCGTCAGGAGGGTTCTCTGAAGGCTCCGGATGGCAAAAAACAACACTATGAGCAAACCGGAAGTGACTTCTGGGTTGCTTATAGGGCTGGTTTTAGGTCTCCGGAGCCTTCAGGGACCTCCAGGCGGCTTCCCTGACGGCTCCTGAAGGCTAAAACCGTCCCTACGAGCAACCCAGATTCCAGTTTGCTCGTACGGTTGTTTTTTTGCCCTCCGGAGCCTTCCTGAGGGCTCCTGAACACTCTGGAGGGCTAAAACCAGCCCTACGAGCAAACAGGAAGTCAGCTGACAGGGCAAGCCTCGCATGCCCTGACAAATGGCTCCGCATGTCACCTGTGGCACGCATTCCAATTGGTTCGCCATCACAGCACTAGAATGAAGGAAAAATTCCTACCAATTGTGATTACACCATGGTTATGCATTATTTCAATAAATCTTAGAGAAAGAGATTAGCCACAAGAGATCATACGTGATTTCTGGAATCAACTAACGACAACAACTATATTTCTCCAGTTTCCAATTACAGGGAATAGTAACTTTTATGTATATTCTGGTTTTATTAGCAATACAATGTTCCTAACATGTATACAGAAAATACATATTTATTGTTAAGTCCACATATATCTCTAGAAACAATGACAGTGCCATAAACGCATGAGCCAAATTTCTATAGGACGCTACATATCTGATGAGATTCCAAGAGGATAAATATATATTAATATGTCATAAATTAATTTACCACTTGATGTACCATGTAATGAAAGCATTATATGCAAAAGTAAAGTTGCTCTATTCACTATTTGTTTATTTACTTAGGAGATTTAGATGACTACCCAAGTCCCTAAGGGTGACTAATTATATTAAATAGTCAGCTATATTTTTTTATTGGTAATTTCATTAAAAATTACAATGATAAAAATACAAACTAAAAATAAAAGTTTTTTCTTATTTTCTTTTGTTTCTTTTAAAAAAACCTTTATACCTACATTTAAAATTTCTTTCACTAAAGGATGAAGGGAACTCATGCGTCTGTCAATACAAATGTTCCTAATAGCTGAAAAACAGCTTGTCCAGAGAGGAATTACAGAGAGTCAGTCTACTTGCTGGTTCTTTATTTCACTACACTTGTCTCCACTGTTTACCTAATCAGCTATGTCCAATTCAACATTATATCCCATCTATTCCATTTCCAAGCTCAACTATTTTTCCATTTTGTTGTTGTAAATTGGCAATCCATGTGTACTACATATGTTTACCGTATTTTTCACACTATAAGATGCACCCAACCATAAGACACACATAGAAGAACAAGAACAAAATCTACCTCTGCCTCCCAGCATCCATCCAGTATTCATTTGGCTAGCATCCTTGCAGCAAACAGTCTGGTCAGTTTCAGCACATTGTTGCAGCCCCAGCAAGTGACTCGTCAGGGCTCCCTTCCATTGCACCCACCACTGGTCAACTGAGCACAGCTGCCGCCAGCGGGAAATGCTGCAACCTTTGCTGCCGAGCAATTGATTGGTGGTTGGATCAGCCTCCCGGAATACCCTGATCAGCTGTTCTAGGCGGTGGGGATTGCTGCCGCTAATCGCCACCTCCTAAAACAGCTGATTGGCAGTATTCCAGGAGGCCGATTCAACCACCGATCAACTGTTTGGCAGCGAAGACTCCAGCATTCCCTGGTGGTGACAAATGGTGGCAACGGCGAATGTTGTACCACCCCCCTCCCCTCTTCTGCTATATTCCCTCTATAATACGGACATACATTTCCACCCACTTTTTTGGGCAAAAAAGGTGTGTCTTATAGTGCAAAAAATACGGTAATTATATAATGTATAATGTCCAATGAGTTGCCCCAGCATAATTTCATAATTTTCCCTAAATACTTTTGTACTTCTGCAATAGTAACTTATTACCCATCCCTATATTACACCAGTTCCTCAGTTTTGTCCATGATAATTCTGTGGCTACATACATGCCTGTATATCAGAAATTGAGAGGTATGTTCATAGCATGTAAAACTTTGGATGGCTTTTGTGACGCACAATGAAAGAGTTTACAATAACATTCGAAGAGTAAACTTAATTCAAAGTTTCAAACATCCAAAGGCTTGATGTAGGAGATAACCGCCAATTGCGTCATCAGTCATGAGTCCCTTCATGTCCACAAGAAATCTAAGTCCAGCCCACCTTGAATTCCTTATCTACTGCCAAATTGCTTTCTTTGATCATTAGTTTAGATTCGTGTAGACAGCTTAATCTTGCAATAAATCTTTATATCCATCTGAACTGCCTGGATCTCCTGATTTCCCTTGGTGCTTGACACTTATAATACAATTTCAGATTCAGAAACATAACTGTAATATTTTGTCTAACATTATTCCTTTTCATTTCCAATTCCAATATTTCACTTTCTACATGAAGAAGATGGATTCAGGATTAGAATGTACACATACTAACAGATTTCCAAGAGTCCTATATTGCAACTACAGACTTCTATCTTTATACCAATATAAACGTCTAATATACCAATTTCAAAAAACATTTAAAGGTTGTCCATGATCTCTAACATTCATACTACTCTAATTATTCATTTAGATGCCTAATTTTAACCTTTTATAATATCCTATATTTTATCTAATAAGATCTATATCTTGCAATCTTCTATGCTATAAATGTATAGGTAAAGGTTAAGGTTCCCCTTGCACATATGTGCTAGTCATTCCTGACTATAGGGGACAGTGCTCATCTCCATTTCAAAGTCGAAGAGCCAGCGCTGTCCGAAGACGTCTCTGTGGTCATGTGGCCAGCATGACTAAACACCAAAGGTGGTCCCTATTTTTCTACTTGCATTTTTATTGCTAGGTTGGCAGAAGCTGGGATAAGTAACGGGAGCTCACTCCATTACGTGGTGCTAGGGATTCGAACTGCCGAACTGTCAACCTTTCAGATCGACAAGCTCAGCATCTTAGCCACTGTGACCCATAAATGTATAGATGCACTCATGTATAAGTGTCACTTAATAAAGAAAAAAATGAAAAGCTACGACAATTTCCTCCAAACTTTGGAAGAAAAAAGCATATACAAAGAATATATAAACCTGAGTAGTAGAATAAAAGAAAAATAAAATGTAAAGAGCAGTCTAAATGGGCTCTTACATATTCAAAACCTGTATATTTTATTCAGATCAGTTTATTGTATCTGTACAAAATGATGGTAGTAAAAATCATGGAATGCAAAAGCTAACCATAATACTTAAATGAATTTGTTAATTAAAAGTCTATCCTGGGTATTTATTTTGTTTTGTTCCAATTAGTGCCATAGCTAATGAGCGACCTCTTGTGTTAAAGTTTTAAAACTATGCTTTCAATAACCATATTAACAATGAAAAAAAAGGCAACAGGCTGAAATCAACAACTTTGCAACTTGTTAGTACTGAATCTAAATTAAAATAGTTCGATCTTTTGCTCAGATCTGATTATTCATCACCTGTGAAAATATATCCAATTTCATTACACTACAATTCTCAATGGTTTGTTCAAATGCTGGTATTCCAAAATTACCTTCTCGCTATTCTTAGGTTGCTCCTACAACATTGGCAAGACACATTTTATTTCCTCCTTAACTGAAGCCATTTTTTTTAAAAAAAAGAATGCATTGGTGAAAATAGAAGAAATGGCTACAAATATAAGATTATGTTGTCTGGACCCATTTCAAGAAATTCAGGGGGAGGTGGGGGAAAAGAAAAACAAGATGACCAAGAATTGCCTGATGGCGTATGCTACACACTTCCTAAAATTGCGGCCAAAATGTACAATCTATGTTTTAGCTTTGATATTCAAGAACTTTTAAGTTTCTACCCAGTTGACCCTGAAGGCTATGAATACCTCTTATATTTTGACCCTAACTTGAGTCAACGGTAAAAGTTATACCAACAATGTAAAGAAATCTTTGTCCTTTTTTCCTTTAACTGTGTTCAGAGGCGTAATTTTTTTCTGCAGTATCATCTCAATGCCCTGGAACTACACGAAACCAACTTGGGCCATGAACAAATCAGCTGAAGATTAATAAACAATTTGATGGGGGACAGGGAGGTAACTTTCCATTGCAGCAAATATTTCTAAACAATTGTGAATTGGATTTATTTAGCCCTAAGATTGCTTTAGCTCTTAGTAACCGTACATGAACAATGTTCTTTCCAGGATCATATTTCTTTTTCATTAAAGAATATTATCTAAAATGTTCAAAAACTAAACATACATAAACATATAAAAAATAAGTATTTTTTTGCAAGAGTAGGAACATGATTTTTTAAAATTTCATCTGCCCAATAAATGTCACTCTTGTCTATGAGATAACCATGCAGAGATTGCGGCAGGGTTCTTTATTGAAAAGCAAAAGCAGATTTTGATTATGAGAAGTAGCAATTTAATAAATTTATTACCTTATTATGCGTAAACATTATCCTCAGTTCTGGTTTTATAATGCCATAGGCCATCAACAGCTTCTGAGCTTTTTTTATTTCTTCCTTACATTTCTTATCTGTAGAATAAAACTGTTTTCTTACAGGCAGATTCTTGAACAGCTTTTGAACTGTTACAGTTGTCCCTACCAAGAAGAGCAAGGGAGAAGAAAAGCAATGAAAATTAACTTACAGAGACACTCTTTCAATTCTATTAATCTATCCTTTTATTCCTTTAAACTGTGTGATAAGTACCTTATCACACAGCATCTACAGACTTTGACCTTGGCTGCATCAATCAGTTCTGACAATAATTTGTCCTTTTAGCTCTTGAAATTGAGAAATATCTAAATAGTTGTAGTCAAGGTATATCAAAAACAGCCATGGTACTGCAGTGATTAGAATAACAGTATTGCACAGGTTAACTCTGCTCACTGTCAGGAGTTTGATCCTGACCGGCTCAAACCTTCCAAGGTCAGTAAAATGAGGACCCAGGTTGGTGAGGGCAATGTGCTGACTCTGTAACACACTATGAAGCAACATACAAATCTAAGTGCTATTGCTAAAAGCTATATTACATCAGCAAAGTTAAACAAACACAAGCAATAACAATGCAAATAAGCAGAGATTCTCAAATTTTGCAATCTACAAGTTATTAAAATTTCAAAGAAGACTGACCCTTTTCATCACTTTGATGCCATAAATTCTGAGATTTTTCCCTAACTAAAGTGAAACCCCTCAAGAAATGCAGTGGTTCTAGAATGTAAACAATGCTTTAGAGCACTGAACACCAAGACAACTAGACACAAAAACAGTTTTCCCCCGAACATCATCACTGTGCTAAACAAATAATTCTCTCACCACTGTCAAACTATTCACTAAGGCTGAATTACTATTAGTCTTCTTATCGTTCCTATCCCTTCATCTCCTCCCACTTATGACTGCAGGACAGTAACTTTGTTGCTTGTATCCTTACAATTTATATTGATATTGATTGTTTTCTGATTGCTTATTTGTACCCTATGACTATCATTAAGTGTTGTACCTTATGATTCTTGATGAATGTATCTTGTCTTTTTATGTATACTGAGAGCATATGCACCAAAGACAAATCCCTTTTGTGTCCAATCACACTTGGCCAATAAAGAATTCTATTCTATTCTATTCTATTTTATTCTATTTTGAACTTTGTGGTATTTCTTGGTAATAAAAAGTTAGAAAAAGTTGATTCTACTTGTTTTATTCAGAGAACTGAAAACATAAGAAGAAATAGTCAGATAACATTTTAATGGATCATGAAAGCATGAATACTGAACAATCAGCCTTGAGATCTCTTTCAACTCTACAATTTTGATTCCTACTTAAAATAATTATTTTTTGTCTGAAACGGTATAGGGTTTCCTTTTGTCTGAAACGGTATAGGGTTTCCTGCCCAGGCAGGGGGTTGGATTAGAAGACCTCCAAGGTCCCTTCCAACTCTGCTATTGTATTGTATTGTATTTTTGTTATCTGAGACTAAGTCACTGAAACAATCAGAACTTGCTTTCCTCTTTTACACAACTTCAAGGGCACACCTGGTTCTTTGCTGTAGTTTTCCTTCTGAAATTTTCATTGCAGAATCCCTCATGTCTAGAATTTTATATTTTATGAAGAGTTATACATATTGAATGTATATGAATACACTTCATAAGTAAAATCTCAATTGGGTGTGTGTTTTAATTTTTCATGTCTGACTCAACTAGTTATTTTGAAAAATCACAATTTTAATTATAAGTTCAAATTTTAAAATGTTATCCAACTGTTCTATTACCTGAAGCAGAAAATTCATGTCCCTGAACTCATACTCTAAAGATAAGAGGGACTAAAAGCCATACCTGTTCCAAGATGAGATGGCTTCTGAGAAATTATATGACCACTTCCATCAAAATTGTACTGGGTGCTAAAATCATCAGCAGCTGTCCTTGTTGTAACAGAAACCTAACAATAAAGAATCTAATGTCAAGTAAACAATTAGGAAAAGATATATGTACATTCTATTACCTATGTAATTCACACAAACCATGATGAAGATAATTATTATTTATTAAACTTGTACACTCCCCAAATCTCATCAACTCTTTGCAGCTTACAATATCATGATAATCAACGATTGTTCCTAGAAATGTAAAAATCATTCAGAGAATTCTTGACAGATGCATCTTCTGCACATGTAAATAACCTGGAATGGACTTTGACACAGCGTCTCTTGATCTTTAGGAGAAAATAATACTTTGATGTTTCAAGTCAAGTAATCCTCAAATCCCACACAAGATCTAATTGTTTTATGAGTCTTCTAGGAGCAGAAGCAATATGCTTCTAAATACCAACTTATAGAGAGCCAGCAATTATTATTTATCTTATAAGAAATATAGTTTTCTACCTCTGAATAAAGATCTTTTAACATTCCTCTTCTATTTAGAACTGTACTGTACTTCAGTTTATATATAAATGTATTGCGAGATGGTTATACAGATTGTAAATATAAAAAGCATTTTTATGTTTGCCTTGTCATACTTAGATATACAATTCCATTTTTGTGCACTGTATTGTGTTTTGTTCATCTCAAATTTGAGAATGCCTTTGAAAAGGAAGGGAATTGCAACAATGAAAACTACTCTGAAAATCTGACATACAAAAGAGCATTCACAGCCTGTCCAAATAGACCTAAAATACACCTTTAAAAAGTGTGTATTTAAAAAAAAAAGTATGGTTGGATACTTGAGTACATGGCTTAGCTACAGCCTCTGTATTTATTTCAAAAGCCAACTTTCTATGTTGTGTTTAGCTTGCTAAGCATTTGCTGTTTACTAGACTCTGCTGATGCCAATCCATCCTATTGTGTGTGGAATTTTAAGAGTGGAGGGAGTAATAAAAAAAATTATGTTGATCTCATTTGGTTTGTTAAAACATTGGCACAAATGCACTTTGCCTATGATCATATTCCCTGTTGATGCACTTCATGATGCAGTTGCTATTTACCGATATTATTATTCTGGCCTCTTTGTGTGTTGATTTGTTTGGCTTGTTTGCTGTTGACTTTTATCTCTTTTTGTCCCACTGCCCCCTCAAATACTGTACTTTTTTTTTTTTACTTAACAAAGATTGTTCCTTTCTGTTCTTTGCTGATTTTTTAAAAAATGAAAATGCAGGTAGGGCATAATTGGTCTGAACAGAGCTGCTATTTTCTTATTTCACTAAGGTTCAGCAAGACTCATGCAGTAGCTATGTGCAAACTGCTTTTGTTTTGGCAAGCATTTATCAAAGTAACACCCCCCCCCGAAAAACATGCTGTAGAAAAATGGATAAGAAAAAAGGAAGGAAGGAAGGAAGGAAGGAAGGAAGGAAGGAAGGTCCAGTATATTGTGTGTATTGGGATTTTGTTCCTCCTTGAATTTCAGATAGCCTACTTAGAAAATAACTGAAAAAATATGGGAGATAAGCTGTGTTTTTATTCATATTTTCTCAATTAGCATCTGATCACTGCAATCAAAATTCAGCAATGCCTTCTTCTCAGGTTTTCTGCTTAACCACTGGGCAAACCCTGTATCTTCTTCATAAATTCACATCCCACCCCTCCACCCACCCCCAAAAAGGTTAGGAGAATGGCATCAATAACTGGAGTTAAAACAGCAGAGATGGAAATGTGTATGCTCAAGGTTCCTCCTTTTCATACATGTGTCGACTTTGAGGGCAGGGCTGTGACTATTATCTTGTCATTTTTGAACAGCCTCTACAGACACCGTACTTAGAAAGAAGTGGGACTGTACATGCAAACCCCAGCAGATACATTCTCCCAATAGACTATCTGTATTTTGGATCCCTTAAAATCAAATGGGTTAATGTTTCATTTTTCAGAACTATAGCATCTGGGTTACAAAACAGACACAAAAGCCGATAACTATATTAGCCTTTTACCTGTGATATGCTACAAATGGAGCCCAGAGCTTCACCACGAAAACCATACGTGCTCAAACTTTCAAGGTCCTCAGAAGAACTTATTTTTGATGTGTAGTGCTTCATTGCCATCACAGGAACATCAATTGCCTTAATCCCATCACCATTATCTCGTACCTCAATCTTTTCAAAACCATAGTTCTCCTACATAAAGAAAACATTAGTTTCAAGCGACAGAGAACATTTTATGGAGTTGTTTGATTCCAAGAACACCTTTACAGAAAGTGCAATTACCAATTAATAAGGGTCAATTCGGTTTTCTGAATCTGAAACTCTTATCATCAATATTTATTAATCAAGTAATTTATGTCAATTTTCCAACATAGGCAACTTTGGAATATCAGAGAGTCAATGGCTTGAACCCGCACCATCTTAAGATAGAAAAACCCTGCAGGTAAAATATGTGGGATCATGCTCTAATCTTTATAAAATAGTGGACAGAATTCTTGAGGAATGACGTATTCAATAACTTGTTTGAAGTTATTTAAGAAAACGATACAGAATTACTGAATTGGCATAGTACAACTGCTTAATTCTAGAATAATGCTGCATTTGGATCCAAAGTGGGCGAAGGTAAGCATGGACACCAGGGGTGGGTTTCTCGCCCCGTTCCAACCGGTTCGGTTGGAACGAGGCCGGCGGCGTCCTCGCGCACGCGTGCGGCTGCTCCTGGAGGATCGCGCAGGCGCTGTATGCGTCCTGCGCATGCGTGGAAGCGCAGAATTCGTCAAAACCGGGTAAGGAGCGGGCGCGGGCGCGCCCTTCGCCATTCCCAGAAGTTACTTACTTCCGGGTTCGGCGACCAACCGGTTCGCAGGGACCGCCACGAACCGGCTGAAACCCACCCCTGATGGACACCCACACTGTGTTTGTCAAGAGTCATTATGAAGGTGGTAATGGCAGATCCTATCTTGCTGCACTATTGCCACTTCCTTCACTCAAAAAACTACTTTGAGGGCTGATGTGGTTATTATGTGAATGTAGGAAAAGGTGTGCCTCCTTTAAGGAATTGTTAAAAGTACAATGAAGATGCCCATGGGTGAACAAAAGCACCTGTCTACTTCAGACACAAAAATTGCACACATGTAGTTTATTCAAATACCTGACCATGGAACTCTTTAATTTGTATACATTATACTTTAGAGCCGAGGTGGCACAGTGGTTAGAGTGCAGTACTGCAAGCCACTTCAGCTGACTGCTAACAGCAGTTCGGCGGTTCAAATCTCACTGGTTCAAGGTTGACTCAGCCTTCCATCCTTCCGAGGTGGGTAAAATGAGGACCCGGATTGTTGTTGCGGGCAATATGCTGACTCTGTAAACCGCTTAGAGAGGGCTGAAAGCCCTATGAAGTGGTATATAAATCTAACTGCTATTGCTATTATACTCATACCTAAACCATGCTATGTTTATTGAAATTAATTTGAATCCCAAATGCAATTTCTGCTTGACAGACTACAATCCCTAAATCAATTAAATGTTTGTCCTACACCACTCATCCATGAAATAGAAATTATCAACTCACAGTATATACTTAAAGATTGTTAAGGTTATAAAACTTTCAAAAAGTTGAGAGACCACCTCCTGCCAATTACCTCCCTACGACCTATTAGATCACACAGATTAGGCCTCCTCCGAGTTCCATCCACCAGTCAGTGTCGACTGGCAACTACGCAGAGGAGAGCCTTTTCAGTAGTAGCTCCGACCCTTTGGAACGATCTCCCCATGGAGATTCGCACCCTCACCACCGTCCAGACCTTTCGCACAGCCCTCAAGACCGGGCTATCCCGTCAGGCCTGGGGATAAAGATTCTAATCCGTCCCCACCCGAATGATGAATGAATGTTGTGTTCTATTTTTACTTATGTACTGTCTCATGTCTTGTTTTGTATTCCCCTCCCCATAAATTGTAAGCCGCCCTGAGTCCCCTCAGGGAAAAGGGCGGCCTATAAATAATAAACAAATACAAAAAAATCCTCTTTACTCTGAATTACCGGCTACTAAATATTCTATACAAATTTAACCTTATTGTACATATTGTTCAAAATGAAAAACAAACAAATAACATAATAAACCTGTTTGTCACTAGAAGTCCAAAATCTATATTTTCTTACTTTCATTTGTATTCTAAATCAGTGTTTATACCGCAAATCAATCTCATGTGTAAATACCTAATTTTATTTACCACATACACACAAGTAAGATGAGAAGATGGGTATTTTTAAATTAATTAATAAATACGTAAGCATTTCCTTTGTTGCTCTTTTTGGAAGGATCTACTCCCTTTACCTATATTTAGACTCTAAATCCTCATGAAGTTCATGGAAATAGCTTCCTTATAAATAACTAGATAAAAAGACAACTGACAACACTCATAATATATCTTTCAGAAAGATGGCGTCTCAGATTTCATTCCAGTATAGCTCGAATAGCTGAATTAGAATTGAGCAAATTTAGGTTCAACTCCAGAATGTCTTCTGAAAAATCATTGGACCTTTTATGACTTCTCTCACGACAACCTACTTCACAAGTTGTTCCAGAAACTTGGAAGCGCTAATTCTACTCAATGCTGTACTATCCTTCTAGAGGTAAAGTGAACTGTAAATGACTTCGTTTCAAATTACAATTATCATCATTCTATCATTGTATGCAACATTTTTAAAGAAAAGGACTACTACCATTTAGTACTGTTAAGTCAGGTTTGGGGGAAATGAATATTGTAAAATATTTCTAAAATTTGATATCTCCCTCTGAAATCAATCTCTTTTTTATCTTTTGCAATTACAAAAGTCTTCAATTAAGAGTACAATAGAACCTCTGGTCACAAACCCTTCTGACCACGACCAAATTGGGTTCCGACCAAAAAATTCACAATTTTTTTTCCTGTGGTTGATTTCCCCTTCTGCACCATTTTTCTTTTGTAAGCACCAAATTTCCAAAATTAGGTTTGGGACACAACCAAATCGGGTTGCGGCCAAAGTTATGGAATGAATTAAGGCCGTGACCAGAGGTTCTACTATATTTAAGTGAAGCAAGTCCTAAAAAAATTAATGTTTCTCTATGTCATGTAGAAACATATTGAACAAATGTTTTCAGTTAAAGCTACTCTCTGTCATTTTTGATTAAATAGCTATTCCCAGATATTAAAAACAACCTTCTAAGTCAAAAGTATAAACAATGAATGCAGTTATTTTTTCTAGATTAAAAGTAATATTTAACTATATGATTATTACCAATAGAAGACAATATTTGCAGCTAAGGGTTGAACTGTGTGGTCCTTGGTACTCTCTGAGCTTGGTTGTTTTCTTGCAGACATTTCAAACTAGGTCATGTTTTCTTGTAGATGTTTCATTAAAAAAATTAGGTAATATCAGATGTTACCATCAGATGTATATGTTGCTTATCTCTGAGGTGGATGTTTACTTAGGATGTTGTGGAGTGCTTTAGTTGGTTTGTATACTATGGTTACGCCATGTGATTGTAATAGTCTGTTGAGATGTTTTTGATACATGGTAGTGTTATCTTTATAACAGTTTATGTTGGTTGGGCTGTAGTAGTTGAGACGTGTCCAGCTTCCCTCTATCTGCCATAGAACAGAATGTTCTACAGAAAAGCCTCAATTACAACACAGATGATGCTAATAATACATTATAATTCTATAGAGATTTAGAAGGAATTTAAAACCACAGGAAGTTCCATAGAGATCTAAGACAGCATAAGACTGTTGTAGATCAGAAGATGAGAATAGAATCAACTCAAATCCAACATAGAAACTGGACAACCAGATCAAGAGAACTCTCAGTGACTTACCCAAAAAGAGGAAATCACAAAATGAGAACAGTGGTTGATGAAAAGCAGTGGACCTGTCCTTCTGTGCTTCTATGGATGCCTCAAAACACAAAACACAGAAGCCACATGTACTTCTCTGCCCTATTGTATTGTTACCAGAACCCCCAACCTATACTACTACTAAATTCACAAAATAGTTTGGACTTCTCACAGAGGGAGGCAAATACTCCATCAACTCCCACTAGAGTGTCTCCAAAGAATCAATAACCTGATAGATGAAGATGAAACCATGATTTCACAGTACTCTTTCTATTCAGAGATTTGGAATTAACAAAAGAATCCATGGAGCACTACTTACACAGTGCACCCGACCTAAATACATTCACCAAGATTGAAATCCCCAAACCATGAACTTAATTAACTCTGCTTGGCTACATAGTTTCAGTGAGATGGACAAATATGCCAACAAATCACCCATGGGGTCACTGCTTTCATGATTCACAACAGGGATTGACTTCTACAATCCATATATCGCCATCACCATCGATTCTTTTTGTGTGAAGCCCACAGGGCAGCAAGCTTCTTCCAATGAAGAAGAAAAATCTAGTGCAGCGATGGCAAACCTTTTTTGGCTTGTGTGCCATAAGGGGGGGGGGGAGAGCACAGGGTGGTTGTGCCGCACCAATAATGCAATGCGCGACCCCCCAGGGCGCATGCGAGGTGCTCCCCCATTTTTTTCATGCTTTTTTCGCCCTCCCCCAGGCTCCAGAGGCTTTATAGGAACCTGGGGAGGGCGAAAACAGCCCCCCGCCCCCCCGGAGGCTTCAGTGACCTAGGAACCTGGGGAGGGCTTAAACCGACCCTACGAGCAAACCGGAAGTCCGTTCCCGAATTTCTGGTTTGCTCATAGGGCTGTTTTTTTGCGCTCCGGAGGCTTCAGGGAAGCTCCTGAAGCCTCTGGAGGGCCTCCAGGTGGGCCGGGGGGGGGCTCTTTTTGCTTTCCCCAGGCTCCTATAAAGCCTCTGGAGCCTGGGGAGGGCGAAAAATGGTTTTAAAAAAGGCTGAACTCAGCTGGCTAGCGCGCACATACACACTGTCCAAGTGACAGGGCAATGCCTTGTGTGCCCTAACAAATGGCTCCGCTTGCCACCTGTGGCACTCGTACCATAGGTTCACCATCCCGGACCTAGTGCCTGCGGTATGCACTAGGTGGATTGAGTAGCTCAGCAGCTGCCATTGCCAGTCCCAAGCCCAGCTAAAGGAGGTGGTGTAGGGCTAGCAATCCCACCCTATAAAAATCTGACCGCTACTGAAATAGCAAGTAGAAACCAAATCTGTATAGCACTTTTCCACATATAACCCAAAGTATGGATCTGATATGTAAATGGAACCTTTGTCATAATAAAAAAAAAGAATAAACTAGAATGGAAACATAAAACTATCAATATCTCAGAAATTACCAACAGACTATTACAACCGTATAACATCATTGTAGCATACAAACCAACTAAAGCCCTCCACAACATCCCTGATAAACCAAATGACAGAACAAAAACCAGGAATCATCTACAATAAACAGTGCAAGAACTATAATAGCCATTACGTAGGACAAACAAGCAGAAGACCACCAGAGCACATCCATGAACACCAACTATAAGTCAGAAGACATGATGAAAACTCCTTAAATTTCACAATATGTAGATAAGACTTTACCATTGTTTCAACTGGGAAACTGTGAGCATTCTAGACCAAGCCAAGTCCAAAACCGCTTGAGAATTCCTGAAAATGTGGCACTTGGTCAAATCAGCCATCAAAAGGCACATAAAGGTAAACATCTACTTACCATTCAAAAGAGATAATCAAAAAGCCAAAAAGGATGGGGAAAAAAAATAGGTTGCTGTTACCTAGTTTGGGGATGAAATGTCTGCAAGAAAACAACCAAGATTGAAGAGTACCAATAATCCCACACTATGATTATGTACTCTTTAAAATGAAACATCAGTAGGAAGCCCTATATAATTATATGCTTTAAAATCAAGATTATATTTGTTAAAACTAGTATTTGCAAAACTGCTAGGTCAGAAGTGTCAAACTCAAGGCCCAAAACTGCTAGGTCAGAAGTGTCAAACTCAAGGCGTATCCAGTGGGATACGACCAGTACGCCCCGGTACGGGTGACCGGTGCCTGCTGGGAGCACCAGGTACTGTTCTGGTACGGTGCTCTGGAGGGCCCACCCGCCCGTGCTCTTTACCTGTATTTGTGATGTTTGGGACTTCCGTGCATGCTCACGGAGCGTACAGCGCCTGTGCGACGCTCTGCTGAGCAGCTGGAGTGTTGCCGGTGGTAAGTAAGCATGTGTGTGCTGTGTGTGTGTGCTGCACGCATTCATGTGGTGGATGCCCGGCCCCGTTGCACCATACCAGTTGCACTGGGATCCGGAACCCACCACTGGCCCACAGCCACATCTGGCCTGTGGGTTGCTTAGATTTGGCCTGCAGGGATGCGTTGCACCATACCAGTTGCACTGGGATCCGGAACCCACCACTGGCCCGCAGCCACATCTGGCCTGCGGGTTGCTTAGATCTGACCTGCAGGGATGCGTTGCACCATACCAGTTGCACTGGGATCCGGAACCCACCACAGCCACATCTGGCCTGCGGGTTGCTTAGATCTGGCCTGCGGGGCTGCTCTGGAAACAGTAAAGAATCAGCCCGCGGTGCCCCTGCCAGTGAAAACGGAACTGGTGAGAGCTACTCACATTTTTAGTCAGTTTTACTTTCTAAGGAAATATGGTCTTCTCACCCATACTTTCATCCCAATTTTAGTCTTAAAAAAACTTACCAACTTAACATCGATACTGGTTGCATTCGCGTCCAAAGAATTCTCTACCAGTTCTTTAACCACACTGACAACTGATACAATGACCTGTGAACTAGAAAGAAGTCGAATAGTTTCCGCTGGTAGTTGTTTCATGTTTTGGCTTTCAGGAACTGGTTTTCTAAAAAAGATAAAATCACAATTTAAGAGAGTATGATACTGTCTTTTTTTAATTGTTCTCTTCTGTACAGAGTTGAAGATAAAAGCATAGTGCTATGTCAAATTACTGATCAATAATTTGGTGCATTTTGCTGATGAAACCTTTCACATCTGGAATTTATATGAGCAGTTTGATGTACCTGGTACAGCATCTTGCCATATTATCTCAGGCTCATTTCAGATTCTTCATTCTGAGAAAGTGGATAGGATGACTGATGGAATGACTTCTGCTACATGTAGTTTACACCTGTATCCTCCCTGGCTGTTTCTGCAAGCACGTGTCTGTATGAGAGGGGCTGAATGTAGGAGGTAGCAATAGTTAAGACTTATATACCGCTTCATAGGGCTTTCAGCCCTCTCTAAGCGGTTTACAGAGTCAGCATATTGCCCCCAACAACAATCCGGGTCCTCATTTTACCCACCTTGGAAGGATGGAAGGCTGAGTCAACCTTGAGCCTAGTGGGATTTGAACAGCCGAACTGCTGAACTGCAGTCAGCTGAAGTAGCCTGCAGTGCTGCATTTAACCACTGCGCCACCTCGGCTCCTAGGTGGTCAGCATCCCTTTGAGAAAAAGGAGGCCACTGCTCCTGCTCACCAGAGGCAGTGGTGAGCATCCTCCTGAAGAGCCCTCCTTGGATTTTAGCCAATTTAGAAACTTTCACCTGGTTTCCAACATTCTCATTGTAGTAAGGCTGCTAAGTGGCAAGACTGCAACTGCAGCATTCCTTAACATGGTTTATGTAGGTTCTTTTAGTCAGGGTTCAGGCCTGAGTTATAGATGGAAATACACTGGTGACTGTGGTGTATGACCTTCATCAAGACTTGGATGGGGAAGTCTATTCCTCCTGGACCTTTTACATAACATGCTGGTTTTCAGTATCTTTGACCACGTTGTCCTGCTGCTGACCTTCTTTATGAATTGGGAGAAAAAGACAGTGTTTTGTCCACAGAGTGCTGCAAATTTTTCAGTCCTCCTCCCTGTTATTCAGCATCTACAGGAAGCACTTGGAGAATGACCTAATGATTTAGGGTGAGGAATGGTGTAATATCCAATTACACAACTCTGTCCCAGGCAAAGGTGGGGATGCAGAAGCCCTGGCCAGGTTTCTGTAAGATTAAAGACGTGAATGAGAAGAAACAAGTTGAGACTGAAATCTCTGCAACGTATCCATATTGCTTATATAGAAACCAGCCTCTCCTATGGAGGGAATTACTTGCCCTGAAGGAGATGGGAATCCTTGTAACCCGCAACTATAGGTAGAGTGGAGACTATGGTTACTTGGGGTATCTGTCAAGTTTTGGCTGGTTTTCTTATTGCATTTCTCCCTGGAACATGGGACCCTGCCAGGAGTTACCCATGTTCTCACAAACTCTAAAATTAACTTCAATATGTTCTACTTCAAACTGCCTTTGAAGAATGACTGAAAGCTTCAGTTGGTGTAGAATGCAGACACCTGATAGGTGAGTCACTGGTGCCATCTAACATTGTTTGTACGAGTTCCCCGGCCTTCCACATAGAAATAAAAATGCTGGTTTTAACTTGGGAGAACCTTTTATGGCTTGGCACCTAGATCATGCAAAACTGCTTCGCTTTAGGTAGCATCTCCATCTCTTCAGTTTGCAGGAACATGACGATTTTCTGTGTATGCTCCATAATTGTGGACCACTTTATCCATGGAGATGCAGATATACTCTATTTAGCAGTATTATAATCAAACTACAACTTTAATTATTATTTAAAGGGTTGATTGCTTATAGGGCTGGTAATTATATTTGTTTTACATTTCAGGTATAAAGGTAAATGCATGTTTAGACCATATCAACAAAAGCATAATTTTGGAATTATAGCAAGTTCATTTACTTTCATTACACTCAACTTTAGCTATGTTTAGTTTATTTTAAGAAGGATTTCCAGAAACTGGAATGGATGGAGCCAACAAGAATGCTCAGGGATTAGAAATTAAGTTGTATGAAGACAGACTAAAGAAGTTAGTAAGTTTAGCCTTGATTGGAGGATACTGCAGCAAAATATCTGAAATATATCGTCTTAGAAGATGATCAAGACTTATTCACTCAAACTTTAGACTTTTTCATTGGCTTTCTGTAATTGAAATCCAGTATTAGAAATTTACTTTTCTCGATAGCAGCCTAGAAAAGTCTAGATAGCATCTATTGAAAACTTATATGTAAATTATAGCAGCACAATGGTGCAACAACAGTCAAAATTTTCTTTCAGAAGTCTGAAAACTGCAGACTCTCCTCATTACAGAAAGCTATGTTCTTACATCATATGGCTTATCTTCAAAGGCATTACTTCAGCTTTTAAAGAGAAAGCATGGTAGAGGCTTAGAAGAATGTTTTGAAGGCTGGTCATCAGATTCAAGGCTAAATTGCAAATGGTCAGTATTCTTAAAGAGTATAGTAAATGCATTGTTTTAGTATCTGTTGTTCAAAAGCTTAGGTTTAATGCTAAACCACAGTCCAGCATTTTAAGAACAACCTACTTAGGCTCATGGTTCACATGGAGCAGCTGGCCTTCTTTGGACTAATCTGCCTAGCTGATGATGGTACAAGCTGTCCCGTTTGCAAACCATTGACAGGAACTGAATTTCCCTCCTGGTGATCTCCAGACACTGCTCATGTACAGAGCTTGCAACAAACATCATGCAGGCACTACAAACGAGAACCCCTCCAAGCTCTGGAAAGAATGGAGAAAGGTAAAGAAAACTGCTTGTGCCATATGGCATGAGAAGAGTGACTTCCTCCCTTGGCAGTCAAGCAAACTATGTGAAGAAGCTGAGGGGAATATCAAGACTGGGCTGACCAGCAAAACTTGCCACAATCAAAGAGGAGGAACAGATATAGATGTTGTATAAGGGCAAATGTACAGAAAGAAAGAGCAGGAGGAAGAGCTTCGTGAGGAAAAGGATGATTATAGGAACCTAATCTCTCCACACCCTGCAATTTCCTTAAACTCAGTATCTCATTATTTCCAGTTTTGTTTTTATGCCGGATTATGATGTTCTTTGAATCCAAGTACTGATTTGGAGGCTTTAATCCAGACCTAGTATTTTCTGAGTGCAACACACAGCTGCTTTACTGACTAGCGTAGCATAATGTCTTCAAGGAATGTTTTCAAGTGACTCTTCTGAGAAGCAGATCCGAGGAAGATTCTCATCTATGAGTAAGGTATTTCCCTAAGTAGTTGGCATATATGATTTAGCTTGTTGTGCAAACACATCCTAAGGTAATCTACAGTATTGGCATTCAGCCTGGGCCATATGCTATCTAGATAGAGCTACCTTTAAAAAATAGCTTGGAAACTGGTAAGATGTGAAACCAAAAGCAGATACAGGTCAGTCCTTGATTTACAACAGTTCACTTAGTGACGGTTCAAAATTTAACAGCATTGAAAAAATAACTTATGATCATTTTTCACATTTACAACCGTTGCAACGTCCCCATGTTTACATGATCAAAATTTGGATGCTTGGCAACTGGTTCGTATTTATGACAGTTGCTATGTTCTGTGGCCATGCGATCACCGGTTCCACCACAAAACCGCGTTCGATTAAAGCGCGCTCGACGAAACCGCGTAGCTGACGTCATCACAGGGCGACAACAGCACGGAGACAGAAGCACGCTGTAAACGCTAAACCTAAAATTAACCCCTAAACCTAAACCTAACCCCCCTAAACCTAATCCTAAACCTAACCCTTAACCTAACCCTAAACCTAACCCTAAACCTAACCCTTAACCTAACCCTAAATCTAATCCTAACCCTTAACCTAACCCTAACCCTTAACCTAACCCTAAACCTAGCCCTAAAGCTAAAGTGCCCTTCTTTCTCCGCGCTCGCTGTTGTCGCCCTGTTGATGACGTCAGCGACGCGGTTTAATCAGGCGCACTTTAGTCGAGCGCAGTTTTGTCATGCCACAGCGATCACCTTTTGTAACGTTATGACAAGCAAAGTCAATGGGGAAGCCAGGGTTCACTTAACAATCAGATTAACTAACAACTGCAATGATTCACTTAACAACTGTGGCAAGAAAGTTTGTAAAATGGGGCAAAACTCACTTAACAAATGTCTCACTTAGCAACATGAATTTTGGACTCAATTGCAGTCGCAAATCAAGGACTACTTGTATATTGTACCTGCTACATTGCTATTATTTCTGTGGTTCAATTTAAAGTGCTGTCATAAACCTTCAAGCTACTCAAGGGACCATGTAGAACCTGCAAGTTTCCTGCTCTCTTAGACCAGCATTATAAACCTTATTTGGGTAGTTATCTGTGCAAGAAACTAAACTGAGTATCATATGAAACATGTTTTTTTTATTCTGGTGGGGTTGAAACGTTGCTTCAGCTGATATTTTAAGAATCCAATTATCCCAGACTTTCAAGCAAGCTCCAAAATTTAAACAATTACCTTAATTTATGGTTGATTTAGGACTCTACCGAGGCCTACGCTGTTGTTGATAGTGGCTGGTTTCAGTTTTCTGTTTGCACCATAGTTCTGTTGTGATAAACACAAGATTATCATATTCTTTGAAGTATTCTTTGCTTTTTTTAATCACCTTAATTGGCTGAACTGGAAAAGCAATTAAAAAAATAAGTAGCTGGAAACACTAAAATCTGGTTCAGGTAGAACTCAGTTCGTAATGAACGAACAGGCATGGGCATGCAGAAGAATGTTGTTTTCTTGGCTAATAATAAAGGAATGGTTTGCTATTATATGTTTCAGGGATACCTTTTCAACTTCTCGGTCCAATTGAAACATCTGGCGTTTCCTATCTAAATCGTAACATCCACCTCTACTTATGCCTTTCAGGCTTAAAGTCACTATACTAAAAAGGGCAAAATATCTTTAAACAAGCACAATGAAGTCAATGTTATTGCCAAATAAGAGTAATATAGGTAGGAAATACATGGAAATAAATCCCAGAACTCAGCAAAGCCCTCTATTTTTACTAAGCTTTTGTTCAGCAACTGTGTTAACGCTCCTTTTTAAAACCACAACCTCTTCCAAACTGAGATTTTACAGTGAATTTTGGATTAGCCCCAAAACCAAAACGCAACCTGGAAGCAGCTCTGCCCACCATCTATTCCACCACATCGCAGCAATGCATTCCCGGTCTGTAACTCGCCCAAGGCCAAAGAAGCCAGGCGAGCCATTCAAGAAAAAAAAAGCAAATTCAAGCAACGGGTATAAATACATACGGCTTGCACCCAGCAAACTGGAGAGAGAGGGAGGGAGAGAGAGAGAGAGAGGGAGGGAGAGGGAGAGAGAGAGAGAGAGAGAGAGAGAGAGAGGGAGGCAGACAGAGAGAGAGAAAGAAAGAAAGAAAGAAAGAAAGAAAGAAAGAAAGAAAGAAAGAAAGAAAGAAAGAAAGAATTCAGTCTCCGGGGTGGGCGGTGTTTTTGTTCCTTACTCTGGCTTGGGGGGGGGTGAAGGCTCGCCTAAGCCACGTGACCTCCCCAGGCCTATCGCACCGGGGCACCCACGAAGAGGGAGCGAGGCCTGAAAATAAAGCTTTGCCAAAAATACAAAAGGACCGCCCGAAAGCCCTACTGTGCTTCCTCCTCCGGAGCGGTGAAACGACTCCCTTCGCCTCTCTTTTCCCCGCCTCCTTCGGTACCTCCGGGCCCCGGCTTTCCCCGCTGCGTGCGCGCCTGATAGAGAAGGGGCGGGGCCAACCAGTGGCCCAAACGCCTCCCTCCCTTTTGCTTTTACTTCGGAAGAAGCCAGAGAAGGTTTGGGAAGCGGGCGGCTCGGCGCCGGATTGTTTCTCCGGTTAGCGAAAAGGTGCAGTAGGAAAAAAAAACAACGGGAGGCGGGAGACGTGGGGGTTCTTTCTGGGCAAAGGTGGGCTACGGCCAGGGTTCCTGGGCTAGTGCAACTGGTGTGCGTGGCGGGCGGCGTGTTTGCAGCGCAGGGACCAGCTGAAGACAAAGCGGTTGCGCTTGGATGGGGAAACAATGCCGTAGCTCGGCACCCTTGACGCGCAGACAGTCGGGCCTCTCTGCTTTCTGCTCGCCCCGAAGCAGCAGCAATAATAATAATGATAATGATAATAATAATGGTGGGGCCCGACTGGTAATCAATGCCAAATCCGGCGAAACAACTGGCCGCTGTGATACAATTTTGTTGTTGCGATGATGATGATAATAATAATAATAATAATATAAAATAATAATAATAATATATAATAATAATAATATAAAATAATAATAATATATAATAATATAAAATAATAATAATATATAATAATATAAAATAATATATATATATATATATATATATATATATATATATATATATATATATATATATATATATATATATATATATAATATAATAATAATAATATAAAATAATAATAATGCCACCACCAATAAATAAGGAAGCACCATTGCTATCAGGTTTTTAAAAGCATGATTTACGCTTGGTTTTGCCCGATTGCCCCTGCTTGGCGTCTTCTGAAAAAGGTGTGTGTGTGTGTGTGTGTGTGTGTGTGTGTGTGTGTGTGTAATTATATATATGCCTTGTGGTGCTGGATTGTGCAGGAAGTGCAAAGAAGTGAACGTGGACCATCTGAGGACATCTGCTAATTTTAATTTCTGACTCGGTCGGATGTGGAAAGCCACAGAGGTCTTTTGTTTAGTTGTTAAACCTTTCCCGGTTTCTAACCAGCGGCACAATGAAAGAGTTGCTTTCTGATGTAGCTATTCGATGAACTAAAGGTCAAATTCCATCTTAATTTTAACGCGGATTAAAAAAAAAACCTGTTGGGAGAGCTGTGTAGATTGCATCCAAATAATAAATATATATACTGCTTAGAAAATTAAGGTCAAGTGATACACCTAAATTAATTAAAGATGAAGGATATTTCCTGTTCACTTATTTTAGCTTATCCTTGATTGTATAACGTACATCTCTATTTAAATCCTGAACATACGTACATATTTTAGGTCTCTAATTGTGCACAGATTGTGCTGATCTTACGGTGACTGAATTACCGAACATGACTAATTTTCAAATAGTTGTAGGGTGAATTTTAGTGTAAATCTTGTATATGTATGTGATTTGTGTGTTATTCTTGTTTGCCTTGTGCATTATATCCTTTTAAAATATGATTTTCCTTTGTATTGGATGCTCATGTTAAAACATTCTAAATTGGTTCAGTAGGATGGATATGTGGGTGTGTGACTACACAGAGATAGGACTAATTGAATAGCTTATGTTGCCTTCAGAAGGCAAAGAGTATTCCTTAACAAGTTATCTGCTTGTAACCAGAATGATAAAAAAATACTATTTTCAAATAAAACAGGCAATGGCATCTTAAGTGCCAATGTATTCAATCTAAGTGTATGTAAGAGAGATGGTGGGCAGGAGACAGGTAAGAAAATGCAATACATGTCAAGGTATGAAAATATCTGGGTTGATTTGCAATCAGTTGGTCAAAGCTGATGTAACTTTTCATATACAATTTTGGGGAACAGCTCTTTCCCTCCCCTTCTGCAATAGATAACAGATCTAGCAATTGTTATTGACATGTAAGATGATACTTTCTACCCATAAAATTTTCTGTAAATAACTTTCCATTGAGCTGATTTAAAATAAGCAGTCTCTCTATTTTCAGATTGATGTTTAGGATTTGTTAATTGCTTTTTAGTGGTCTGTGAACCCAGTTATAAGTATTCCTGAATAAGAATTGGTTGTTTCTTTAAAAAAAAAAAACTTGAACAAATTCCTCTAGTATAGAAAAAAAAAATGGAAAATTCTTTATTCTGTGGAAGGATATAAAAAACGAGATTGTATTGATTGCAATTATATAAACGTAACTTGTATTAATTTTTTGACTGATATTTTTTTATTGCTGTTTAGATTATGGGTGTCCAAACTTTTGGCTTGCCTAGGCCTCATTGAGTGAAGGGTAATTGTCATGGGCTGCATATAAAATACATAATATAAATGACATAATAATGTTAAAAGTATATGATCGCATGGAGCTTCGTTACTAGCTGTATATGATCGCATGGGGCTTTGTTATTAGCCTTCAGGGTGATAAGCAGTTGGACGCTGCTTTAGATCTTTTTTTTAAAAAAAAGCTAATTGTTTCAAATTGTCTTACAGTGACTAATGTTGCTGGAACACAACATTTCAAATACTTTGTACTGTTAATAGGTAGGATGCTGAGTTATTCTTATGCGGTAGTTGATGACCTCTCCCAGTCTGACAGTGGTGTGACTAACCGGGGAAAGCATACCTTACGATGCACATTTTTCTTTCCCAATATTACTTTTCAGAATTAAAGCAAAAAAGATGAATGTCGGGGTTGCTCACAGCGAAGTCAATCCCAACACGAGGGTCATGAGCAGTCGAGGAATGTGGCTCACGTATGCTCTTGGAGTTGGTTTGCTTCATATTGTCTTGCTCAGCATTCCTTTCTTCAGTGTTCCAGTGGCTTGGACCTTAACCAATATTATTCATAATTTGGTGAGCATCCTAAACTGCCGAATGCATATATCTGTCCATCTTAAGCAACTCTGGGTGGTTCCCAATTATAATAATCATTGTGCTATGATAATTCTACAATTGAATGGTTGGTTGTATTGGATTTGGCATTTCCCCAAGGACTGGGAAGGACCTGGGGTAGGCAGATGTGGTTTGATGGTACTAAAGATAATTGTTGTAGGAAGTAAGCTGTTCCAGTTAAAGCTGCCATTTGCAATTGACTGATGTTGATTTTGTCAATGCTGATGGTAGTCTAATGGAATGTTTTGGAATTGCAGCCCAGACGCCTATTAATATTGGTCTTATCTTTGCTTTCTTTTGTTATAATTATCATTTTAAAGGTATACAATCATAATTATTAGAATGGATTGCATTCAAAAGAAACAATAGAACAAAACAAAACAAACTAGAGCACATTCCATCCAGCAGCCAGTACACAGCTAGAGATCAACACCAGAAAAGTCAGTAGGGGAAATAATAATTAAGGAACTGCTATGGAGGAAACCACACCACTAAAAACTGGCAGGACAAGCTATTCTATATAAACAGGCAGCACTTGATGATATTTATTTATTTATTTTATTCATTCAATTTCTATAGGAGCCCAACTCAACCAAGTGATTCTTATATAGTTTGGGTAGTGAAACATCTGCAAGCAAACAAGTCAGCTCACAGAGCACCAAGAACTCCACAGTTCAATCCTGAGCTGTACAGATAGTCCTCAAATTATGTCCACAATTGAGCCCAGAATTTCCATTCTTAAACGAGACAGTTCAGTGAGGTTTGCCCCATTTTACGACCTTTTTGACACAGTTGTTAAGTGAATCACTGCAGTCATTAAGTTAGTAAGACAGTTGTAAAGTGAATCTGCCTTCCCCATTGATTGTGCTTGTCAGAAGGTCACAAAAGATGATCGCACGATCCCAGGACACTGCAACCATCATAAATACGAACCAGTTGCCAAGCATCTGAATTTTGATCAGGTAACTGAGAGGGTCTGCAATGGTTGTAAGTGTGAAAAACAGTCATAAATCACTTTTTTCAGTGCTGTTGTAGCTTCAAATGGTCATTAAATGAAAGGTTGTAAGTAGAGGACAACCCGTACCTAATATTACACTGTTATCTTCTAATTACAAGAGACCCACTTTGGTGTAGTGGCTAAGGTACTGGGCTAGAAACCAGGTATGAATTTCAGTCCACCTGAAATAAGGTGACTTGGGCCAGGGACACTTTCTCAGCTCAAAGCTACCTTACACAGCTGTTATAAGGAAAACAGGAGAAGGGAGTGTACTTTGTGTTAGGCAAAATTAAAGGTGGGATATAAATTTAAGAAATAAAATTATAGGAATAGAAAGTTAATCAGATTTCCACTCTCAGTTATCAGTAGAAAATTTCCTGGTGATTAAAGCATGAGTTTTGACCAAATCACCTGTTTTGGATTAAAATAGGATTAGGATGTTGTTTATCTACAGTTCCCAGTAGTCATAATACTACTATTATGTAGTCATAATACTAATATCAGAATTAAAGTCCATGTGAAAGGATATTCATCTGTTGCAATCCTGTTGCATCTAGAAAGCCTTAAGCTTTCCATCCTGAATTAGTGTATGAAACTTGGCACAAGCATGCACCATATACTTAAGCATATATTTAATCATGTTTCTCTGGCATTGGACCAATGGTACACAAATGATGCTTCGTTGAATGATTGGCAATTGTTTTAAAGTGAGGGGAGAAGCATATCTCTTAAAGTTTAAACTACCTGTAATGCCCCATTCTCTCTACATTTGATTGTGAAATCAGCCACTATACTTCAACTTTTTTTTGTCACAGATTGAGTTTGCAAACTGTTCTCTCTATATATTTTAAGAAAACAGGTATACAAGTTCACATAAGCTTTGTTAGTCTTATGAAATCAAAAGCAAGAATCATTGGCTTCATAGGATTTGTGTAGAGTTATTGTCTTATCTTCTGATTTACTGAAACAAGTTACTAGGGTAGAGTAGAAATAACTGAAATCTGGGTCAGAATAAAATGCCTAATTGGATTAATCTTTCTGTGGGCAACTTCATCTTAGTATTCTTGTTCAAATATTTATTAATCTAATGACAAATCACAGAACATATTTTAAAAGTCTGGTGCTTAATGTTTCAGATCCTTCACTCTGATTTCATGTGTAGTTAATAATGAAGCATAGCTAACTTTGGCTTTTGTTTTGGATGGGTTTGTTTTGCCTTTGCAGGGAATGTATGTATTTTTGCATGCAGTAAAAGGAACACCTTTTGAAACGCCTGACCAAGGTAAAGCAAGATTGCTGACACACTGGGAGCAGCTGGATTATGGCGTACAGTTTACATCTTCACGAAAATTCTTCACAATCTCTCCGATAATTTTGTAAGTTTTGAAAATTCTACACTGACTGTTCTAGCACTCTGCAGATTTAAAACAAATCTTTTATTTGGTGTGGCATTAATATTGCAGTGAGCGAATCAGTATCTAAACCCTGCAAATTATTTAGAATCAATACGTTCTATTATTCATGTATCTCTGAATTGGTATGCTTTTAAAAGGAAGAAAAATATGTTTCTGTAAACAGTACTTTGGAATTTTTATAATGGAAGTGTCAGCTTCATGCACTGTAATTTGCAGAGATGTACAGAGAAGTACTTTATATTGCAGAATTGAAATAAGTAGGTTTTTTTTAAAAAACTGGCATTCATTCAAAACAAATGTGACATTTCAAAAATAGTTTGCAGTTGTCTGTTGAATCCAATTGCCACCGCCTAACCTTTCATTATTATACAAATAAGATTTCTCCAATTAACTAAAACTTAATATAAATAGATAATCAATGTTACATGTCTCAAATCAGTGCTTTAAAAAATAATAATTTTGCAACATTCCAGATATTGTATAGGTATCTTTCAGCTAAGGTTCCTTAGTTATTATGCTATTTTCAAATAAATTGTCCCAGTATGACTTTCTGGAAAATCATATTAAAGAACAGCTTAATAGTGTTTGGTTGTTGGATACTGTTTTCAGTCATCCCATCTCTTAGGCTGCACATAGATTCTTGCCTGTAAATATGTTATATTTGTTATATTATTTTTAAATACCAAAGTAAGACAGTACACTCCCGCACTATCAAAGATTTAATGCTAAGATATTAACCTGCCATCTTTGCTGGCTGCAATCGAGTCAGTGTCCTAGAAACAAATCATGTCCAGATCTTTTTGTTTTACATTTTTCTCTATATCCTAAAGCAGTGTTTCTCAACCTTGGCAACTTGAAGATGTCTGGACTTCAACTCCCAGAATTCCCCAGCCAGCGAATTCGCTGGCTGGGGAATTCTGGGAGTTGAAGTCCAGACATCTTCAAGTTGCCAAGGTTGAGAAACACTGTCCTAAAGTCTGTTACTATCAAACCTATACGGCTGTAAATATGAGAATGCTTGCATGGTGAAATAGCCTGGTTGTTGGCTATAGTTATTCTCATGAAATAAATTTTCTGTTGGGATAAGCATAAGATTATTAGTAAAATATTCTTAAAGTTGAAATCTGTACTCCAAAACTGCACCAGGTTATTTATTTTGTTTTATTTTCATACTACCGGTACTCGGTCCACAGTGGCTCTCTTGCAGTTCACTGCATAAAATATCTAGGAGTCCATTACCAACCTGTTTTCTCCAAGTACATTTCAATGCTGCAATTAAAACAGAAAGTCTGGACTCTTTCGCTTCTTTCATAGAACATATATAGACTATACAGCCCTAGTATCTCATGAACATAGCTTTCTGCTGGGTGGGGGAAGCGAGCCAAAGATATCCAAAGCTTAGATAAGGGACAGAAGTGAAAAATCAAGGGATAATTGGCAGCTACTAGAGAGAGAATAAAGGAAAGGTACTAAGAAAATGGAACAGGTGGGGTGAAAGGATTTGTCATATTAAGAGCTGCAGAAGAAAGAGTTGTGACACACCTCAGTGCCTCAGCACTTCAACATTTGTTCTGCCTGGTGCAATCCAAAACATTGCATATTTTGATTGATTTTACCAAACTTTGGCAGAGCCACTGGAGTTTAGCGGTTTGATTGGGTTTGAAAACAACACTCTTCTCATTTTTTGTACACGCCTCAAAATACCTTACCACCAAAATGGGCAAATTGACTCATCCTTGTTCTAATACAAGCAACTAAGTGCAGGTAGTCCTCAACTTAAAACCACAGTTGAGCCCAAAATTTGTGTTGCTAAGTGAGACAGTTGTTAAATAGGTTTTGCTGAATTCTATGACCTTTCCTGCCACAGTTGTTAAATGAATCACTGTCCAGTACTGCAGGCCACTTCAGCTGACTGTTATCTGCAGTTCAGCGGTTCTAATCTCACCGGCTCAAGGTTGACTCAGCCTTCCATCCTTCCGAGGTGGGTGAAATGAGGGCCCAGACTGTGGGGGCGATATGCTGACTCTGTAAACCGCTTAGAGAGGGCTGAAAGCCCTATGAAGCGGTATATAAGTCTAACTGCTATTGCTATTGTTAAGATAGTAAGATGGTTATTAAGTGAATCTTGCTTCCCCATTGACTTTGCTTGTCAGAAGGTCACAAAAGGAGATCGCATCACTCCCGAGACATTGCAACAACCGTCATAAATATGAACCAGTTGCCCACCATCCGAATTTTAATCATGTGACGTTGAGGATGCGGTAATGGTTATAAGTGTGAAAAACAGGCATAAATCACTTTTTTCAGTGCTGTTGTAACATTGAACAGTCACTGAATAGTTGTAAATCGAAGACTACTGGTATCATAAGCAAGGTTATTCCTAATCAGAGATGAAATTATTACTTATTAAGTATTACTTAAATAAAAATGTTTTTCTTCATTTCAAAATAACATATTTTGCTCTTCTTTACATTTTAACTTTTTATTCATTCTGTTTCTTTTCTTTTCAATGCAGGTATTTCTTGGCAAGCTTCTACACCAAATATGACCCAACACATTTCATTCTGAACACCTCTTCTCTCTTGAGTGTGCTTATTCCTAAACTGCCACAGCTGCATGGAGTTAGGATCTTTGGAATCAACAAATATTAAGCAGGAGATGGAGAGTGTGAGCGTTCTGATCAAAATAAGGCCTGGTTTGATCCTAGTCCTTGACCGAAGGAACAGCCTGTACTATGTATTATTAGATAAGTTTCACATATCTTTGAAGACTCTAGTGCAAAGATGCTGTTCTTTACAGGAGAATCAGAGACCATCAGAAGATCTTCTGATCTTAAAGACGCATCTTTGGAGCACAGGTTTTTGTAAATAGCTGGGCAGGCCTAGCTCTCCTAAGGTAAACAGTGTGGACTGGAAATAGGCTGAAGTAACAAGAGAAGTGAAAAGGGATACGAAACATTGTATTGACTCATAGTTGTAATCTTTTACAAGTCAGCAACAATAAGGGAGGAATAGAGGGGAGGAAATAGCGCAATTCTTTGTTTTACAGACTTCAATCAGTTATCATTTGGGGTCATTTAGCTACTTTTAGGGCACGATTTTCTACCCAGCTTGAGGTGATATAAAGTTAATGAGTTATTGTGATTTCCATGCCTTATCTATCCATGAGACTTTTAATCAAGAGTGACTTTTCCAGTATGAGATCTTTGAACTCTGGGGAATGGCATGTCAACTTTTCAGGGGTTTTTATAAACAATTAAATTGATCGGTATCATACAACCTGTTTTCCAGTAGGTGATTATTCTCATTCCACACTATCTGAAAAAAAACTTGCCTCATAAATACAAAAGAAAATTCCTAATGTCAGAAACTAGCAGAAGCTACTAAATAAACTGGAATCTCTGACGTATTAGTTCACAATGAGAACTGTTAATGTGTTAGGAAAATTCTAGGAAAGGTAATTCTGAACACAAGTTTCACGTGACAAGAATTTCAAACATCAAGCAGAGCATAACTTGTTCATTGTGGAGCAGATTTGAAGATGATTTGGAAGAAGTGCTTTGGGCCTCATAGAAATGCAGCACTTCACTCTCAGCAACCTGAATATTCGAAAGCAAGACTAAAGAAATTGCCTCTGTTTTAGGAAATCCGCTTATTAAATTTAATGTGACGTATAAAGTGATCCATGGGGGAAAAATATAGAAGGCTGGACAGCTTTCACAGATTATGGAGAAATACTGTGCTTGACTGAGGTCTGCTAAGGCTTTTTCTGGATTGTTTTCAAAGCATGCACAATCCAATCACTGCATCTAAAGGAACTTAGTAGGAATTCAATACAGAGTTGTGTTTTATATCTAGCATTGTAAATTTTGGAGCCTTTTTAAGATCCTAGTTTCGGAAATGTTCAATCTTGCCTAATGTTGACAGCAGAAAAATAATGGGTTATTGAACATGATTAAACTAACCAGTAGTAGTTCTGCTTAGCTGCTTCTCTACCCACAAAGACCCTTGAAGTTAGTGCAGTGGTGATTATGCCCTCCAAGTAAGAACTGGCTTCTTTCAGGTAATTACAGTTTCTCCCTGATCTTGCTTCTTGAAAAAATATCTTTTTAAAATATTCATGTTTTATAATAATAAACTGAATGACTTTGAACTGATCATATGTATGAGTCACTGTAAGTATAGTTCCCGGTGATAACAGCACTGTACAAATTGCTGTTAAACTCTGTAAATAGAATTAGTGATAATGTAGGAATTGTATTTTATTAATTGTATGCAGAACTGAGTAAGAAGCCTTTTCAATAGTTACATAAGACATTGATGTGGTAGGTCCGATCCCCCTGTCTATGGTAGTGCTTGATTTCTATGCTTTACTCCAATTAAAATAACTTGTCCTGAAAAAAAAATTGAATTTATTTTAAAATTGAACGATGAATTGATCATTGTATTCAATGAGATATTAAAGCAGGTTATTCAGCATGTAAGAAATACATCTAATCATGCTTGCCTCTTACAGCAGCTATGTATCTGAAATACAGTTCCTTGCCTCCCATTTATTTTTGTTCCAAACTCTGAATAATGAAATACTTGCTCAGTAAAAACTGAATTCTGCTAACTCAAATTTAGCACTTATTGGGATGATTGGATTATTACATAGCTGTACATAATATAACTCCACGGAAGGTCTACTTATTTTTGGATGACTTGCAATACCAAAGCACTAAAATTATCATGGAATCCATAGCAGAGTGGAAAATACAGTTCTCCAGATATTGTTGAAGATGTTCATTAGGACTACAGTACCTAGTGCAGGGGTGTCAAATTGGCGGCCCGCGGGCTGGATGCGTCACATGGAGCCCAAGCCCAGCTCCACAAAGGGAAAAACATCGCAAAATGTTATGTGATGGCAACATGATGCTACGGCTTTGACACCCGTGACTTAGTGCATCCCCTAGTACCGGGATGGCGAACCTATGGCACGTGTGCCACAGGTGGCACGCAGAGCCATTTGTCAGGGCACGCGAGTGACTTCCGGTTTGCTCGTCGGGTCCTTTTTAGTCATACGGAGGCTTCAGAGAAAGTCCTTGAAGCCTCCGGAAGGCCTTAAACCACCCCTATGAGCAAACCAGAAGTGACTTCTGGTTCGCTTCTCGGGGCCTTTTTAGTTCTCCGGAGGCTTCAGGGAAGCTTCCTGAAGGTCCCTGAAGCTTCCGGGGGGCGGGGTGGGGTTGTTTTCGCCCTCCCCAGGCTCCTATAGGAACCTAGGGAGGGCGAAAAAAGCATTCAAAAAATTGGGGGGAGCACCTCTTATGCGCGCATGTGCACTGGGGGTCATGGGTTGCATTATGGGTGCGGCATGCCCGCGCACAACCCCCCTGCCTTCCCCCCATTATGGCACGTGAGCCAAAAAAGGTTCTAGTATGTTACATAGGGCCTTGTGTTCTCTTTTACCCCATTGATACATCCTACTAATAGAACATTTTTATCAAGCGTGCTACGAGAATTCTGTTCTTTAAGCCAGGGGTCACCAACTCCTGTATGGGCCGTGGCTTGTTCAGAACCAGGCCACACAAGTGGCAGACACGCGCACAAAGCTCCCCTTGCATGAGTGGTAGCCACTTGCCCTTGCACACAAACCTTGTGTGAGTGGCAGCACTCTTGCGTTTGAGTGCAAAGGTCCCATCATTCATTTGTCCACCAGTCACACAAATGGAGCTGCGCATTCTTGTGTGCCATTCACTAGGAACTCCCCTGCCCCCCCCCCCCCCCGCCGAGCAGCCAAGCCAGAAAGGTTAGGGACCATTGCTTTAGACCAGGGGTAGTCAACCTTTTTATACCTACCGCCCACTTTTACATCTCTGTTAGCAGTAAAATTTTCTAACTGCCCACCGGTTCCACAGTAATGGTGATTTGTAAAGTAGGGAAGTAACTTTACTTTATAAAATTTATAAAGCAGAGTTACAGCAAACCCCTACCGCCCACCATGAAAGCTGGAACGCCCACTAGTGGGCGGTAGGGACCAGGTTGACTACCACTGCTTTAGACCATTATTTTACCTATAACTGAAACATGTCCAGGCTCATAGCTCTTAACCAGTAATAACATGGTAAATCATCATACAGTATAAGATTTAGATGTTTTAATATATAGTCCTTTCTTGAATTAAAGGAATCATTGTTTTGAATAATTTCCCATATTTTCTGGTTAACTTCTTAATAATTCCATAGATAAATTTGCTTCGAAGTCCAGTCGGTGTCCCCAGAGTCATGTAATCAAAATTCAAGTTCTTGGCTGCTAGCATATCTTGGTGTAATGTGATCATGTGATTAAGAAGAGCCGAGGTGGCGCAGTGGTTAGAGTGCTGTGCTGCAGCCACTTCAGCTGACTGTTATCTGCAGTTCAGCTGTTCAAATCTCACCGGCTCAGGGTTGACTCAGCCTTCCATCCTTCCGAGGTGGGGGAAATGAGGACCCAGACCGTGGGGGCGATATGCTGACTCTGTAAACGGCTTAGAGCGGGCTGAAAGCCCTATGAAGCGGTATATAAGTCTAATTGCTATTGCTATCATAATTTCTGATGAATGCTTCTGGCGAGCCAAGTCTATAAGGGATACTAGATTTGCTTGACTGCAGCGAAAAAGTTGAAAAATTGAATGTGAAATTACTTAATATCTGCATCACTTAGTGACAGAAGTTTTAGTTATGGCCGTAGGTTGAGGGCTATCTCTATAATATCTATCAATTATATCTGCAGCAGAAAAAACAATTTGTACATCAGATTTTAGCACAAGTGTGCTTTTTTAGCACAAAAAAGAACAATTCTAAAATAGTTTCATGTATAGCTGGTAGACATCAACAGAATTAAATTGTAATATTTGAATAAAACATGAATGGCTTTCTAATGATTGCATTTGGTTAATAAAAAGCAATTAGATACATATTAAGGGTACAGATCATCAACTTAAAACTGGTCATTAAGCTTCATTTAGTGACTGAAGTTTTGAATTTAACTTGGAATACTGCAGGCTGGCCAGCACCATCAAAAGACCAACCTTGTCTTGATTATCTATGACAATTTGATATTCTTTGATATTTGATATGCTTTTCCACATTTAGAAAACTATGCTCAGATCAACACAACTTGGGGTGCATTGTAGTTTTTATCTTTACTTGTCTAGATAAACACCTTGTAGCGCCAATAACAATAGGTGTGAATTAATTGCTAGGATGGGATCAAGACTTATTTTGCCAATTCAAGACTTTCTACAAGGAGAACGTCATAGAGGAACTTTTGTATATAAGAGAATGTAAGGATTTCAAAGGGGATGCAGTAGCTCAGTGGCTAAGACACTGAGCTTGTTGATCAGTTCGGCAGTTCGAATCCCTAGCGCCATGTAACAGAGTGAGCTCCCGTTACTTGTCCCAGCTTCTGCCAACCTAGCAGTTCAAAAGCATTTAAAAATGCAAGTAGAAAAATATGAACCACCTTTGGTGGGAAGGTAACAGCATTCCCTGCGCCTTTGGCGTTTAGTCATGCCGGCCACATGACCACAGAGACGTCTTTGGACAGTGCTGGCTCTTAGGTTTTGAACGGAAATGAACGCCGCCCAGTAGAGTTGGAAACGACTAGCATATATATGCAAGGGGAACCTTTACTTTTTTAACCTAAGGATTCAAAATCTAACTGGACAGGTTTATATGCTCGATGTTTTCATAGCAGTGCTCATTTGGAGCACTTAATGGTTCTGTGGAAAGGAACCATGGGGCAGCTTTATGATTTATAAATCCTGTTATAAAACTTACCTCTATCAACCCAACTGGTTGTCACTTATTAAACAGACCAGTTTAATATAATATGAAGGTGCTGGAGATTCTAATCAGTTTGGATAACACAATGCATCAAGCTCATTTTGCCCTAGCATGTTACAGAAACTCAGCACACGTAATGGCTTAGTGAAAATTAAATTAAAATTAAATCACATAAATTAAAAAAATCATGTCAATTGGAGAAAACATGGATCTGTAAGGCATTGGTCCACATGTGAAGATAGCTATAAGACAGCAACAGTCTGATGCTGCAACAGCTGGCCCTTATTGTTGAAAACATTACGATAGCAGATCACAGACCACTACAGAGTGGAAGTGGAAATCGAAGTTATGGCATCCACAATCGATCTACTTTTTGTATCTTGGCTCCCCGGCCATTCAAAACAAAACAAAACACGCAAGCGTCGCCTACAATTACGCGTCGAAAGCGACTATGCGTGGAACCTCTCCATCACTGCCCATATTTTTGTTTTGTTTTGTTATGGCTTCGTTCGGAAAGGCGTATCTAATCCCAATCAAAGGTAATCGTCAATTTTACTATGCCCTCTTCCCCTTCTCAAAGCAAGCGTCCTATGAAATGCAAGCGGTCTACGTCCACCAAACCGGAAATGTAGGGCGTTTGCCACTCTGAACCACCCTCTTTACCCTTGCCACCTCTTCTGAAACTGAGAGGTTGGGGGGTGTGGGGGGAAGGGTTCCATGGCTTGTTTTGTAATTCGATTGGCCGTCGTCCCTCACGTGACCATGGCTCTTCCGAAGCTCGGGCCATCTCCCCCCCCCTCTCCCCGCACATGGCCGGAACCGAAGGGGGAAAAAAATTTCTTCCGTGGAGGCCGTACAATGAGCGGGTGCCCCAAGGGTGAGGTGAATATGCGGCGGGCAGGGGTTGGAGGTGGAGGAGGGCGTTCGGCCGAGAAAGACTTCGGAAACGGAGCAAGTGCTTTTGATGGCTAGGGATGCCCCTCTTGCTAAATGCAAGCTTATTCCGTAGGACGCCTCCGGGAAGCAAGGAGCTAACCTGAATGTAGGTTGAAATCCATGAACCACGTGCTGGAGAATCCGCACTGCACTCTAGCACAGTGTTTCTCAACCTTGGCCACTTGAAGATGTCTGGACTTCAACTCCCAGAATTCCCCAGCCAGCGAATGCTGGCTGGGGAATTCTGGGAGTTGAAGTCCAGGCATCTTCAAGTTGCCAAGGTTGAGAAACACTGCTCTAGCATGTGCTTCCTATCTAGGTGCGATACAACCCTGCCTTTTTAAAAATTGTTTTAATATGATGCCAAATAAAATAATCCCATCTCGGATGTTCCTTGGGGGAGGGATGGAGGCGTTCCCGAGGCAGCGTTCTTTCCGCGCTTCTTAAATAACAGCTGCTTGAGCGCATTCTCTACCCAGTATCATGCTAATTTCATGTACTGCTTCCCACGTACAGGTATCTTGAGATAGAATTGGATTGAATTCGTTGTTGGCCAAGTGTGATTGGGCCCACAAGGAATTTGTCTTTGGTGCATATGTTCTCAAGTGTACACAAAGAAAAATAAAATAGAATACATTCATCAAGAACCATAAGATACAACAAGGAGAGAAGGGAAAGGAGAGGAGGAAGGAAGAAAGGAGAGAAGAAAGAGAAGAAAGGGGGGTAGGAAGGAGGGAGGGAAGGAGGGAGGGAAGCAAGGAGGGAAGGAAGGAGAGAAGAAAGGAGCGAAGGAAGGAGAGAAGAAAGGGAAGGAAGGAGGGAAGGAAGGAGGGAATGTAGGAGAGAAGGAAGGAGGAAAGGAAGGGGGAAACGAAGGAGAGAAGGAGAAAAGAAAGGAGGGAAGGAAAGAAGGAAGGAAGGAGGGAATGTAGGAGAGAAGGAAGGGGGGAAGGAAGGAGGAAAGGAAGAGGGAAATGAAGGAGAGAAGGAGAAAAGAAAGGAGGGAAGGAAAGAAGGAAGGAGGGAAGGAAGGAGGGATAACAATTAAACAATTGTAGTTAAATGGAGGTATAATGATGGTAATATGTATAAATATCTGAGTTAAAATACTTCAGTTAATATGAATTATGCTTGATGACTGTGGAAGAGATGCACGAAGGTCTTTTGAAACCAACTGATACACTTTCTACAGTATGTAAAAATGGAAGATTTTATGTGTTGTGTTTGTTTTGAAAAAAAATAAAATAAAATAATAATAATAAAAAAGACACAACACTTAGTGATAGTCATAGGTTACTGATAAGTAACCAAATTACACCAGGAAACAAATGAAACAATATAAATTTTAAAGATAACAAGCAACATGGTTATAGTCATAAGTGGAAAGAGATAGGTAATAGGAAAGAGAAAGGTAATAGGAAGGATGAGAAGAAGAATAGTAATACAGTCTTAGTAAATAGTTTGACAGTGTCGTGGGAATTAAGTGTTTAAAGTGATGGCATTCGGGGGGGGGGGAATTGTCCTTGTGTCTAGTTGTTATAGTGTGCAGTGCCCTATAGCGTCCTTTTGAGGGTAGAAGTTGAAACAATTTATGTCCAGGATGTGAGGGGTCTGTAGATATTTTCACAGCCCTCTTTTTGACTCTTGCAGTATACAAATCCTCGATGGAAGGCAGGTTGTTAGCAATTGTTTTTTCTGCAGTTCTAATTATCCTCTGAAGTCTGTGCCTGTCTTGTTTGGTTGCAGAGCCAAACTAGACAGTTATAGAGGTCCCTTAATTCTGACATTACTTTATAAGTAACTAAGGCAGCAAGTATACATAATACTCCTTCTGCCTCCTATTTCTCCCAGAAGAACCCTGTGAGATGAGTTGGGCTGAGAGAGAGCATGAGTGGCCCAAAACTACCCATCCAAATTTCATGTGTAAGGCAGACTTAGAACTCATAAGACTCCTGTTTTCTAGCCTGGTGCCTTAACCACTAGCTCTCCAGTTAAATTTACATTAATTTGAATCATTGAAATCAGAAAAAAGGAGTTCTTTATAATGTTTTTGGGGGCATTAGAAACTGTGAAGCATTGCTTAGTATATTTATTATATATTATCAGTCTATTCTTTTTTTCTGCACTTATGATTATTTTTCAGGCTTGCAAGGGCAAATAGATAAATGTTTTAAGAACCTGCTTGCTCACCATTACAGGGGGAAAGTAGCATTATGTTTTGTTTTGTTTTGTTTGGGATATAAATAAAATTTTAAAACACATGAAGCTGGTTTGTTTTTCTCCCTTCTTCCACATCTTACTTTTTGTTCCATGTACCATATTTAGAGTAAACAGGATGACTCTTTGAAGTTCATTTGTCACTTGAAAAAAATACAAACAAAAGGGACAATTAACAATATATATATTAAAAATTGCATTAGTTGAATACATTATCCTAATCCCTTTTTTCCTCTTGGTGTGGTAGCCTTTTATTTTCACGTATCTCAGTTTTAAGCTATAAATTAAACCTTGATTTTCTAGCACACGTACTTCTGGTTCCCATTCTGTTCCTGTGCAGAATACATCATCTTGAAAAATATCAAAACTGATTTTCATACAAATTGTCATTGGTTGTCCAATTCGTGACCCGACAAATACGCGCCCGACAAAACCGTGGCGAGAAAACCGCGATGTTGAAATTGCGCCCACAACAGCGGTCTGACAAAACCGCAGCCACAAAAGCACGATTACGGTTAAGGTAAGGGTTAGGGTTAGGGTTAGGGTTATGGATAGGGTTATTACGTTGTTTTTGTGTTGTTTGCTGATGGCACACTTTTGTCGGCGCGCTGTTGTCGGTGCGCTGTTGTGGGCGCGATTTTGACATCGTGGTTTTCTCGCCGCGGTTTTGTCGGCGCACATTTGTCCAATTCATTTGGAGACTATCAGGTTAAGAAGGCTCTGTTGGAAAATGCTGTTGTCATATAGATAATAGTGTACACCAGGAGTGGCAAACTCACAGCCCATGGGCTGGATACATCACGCACTGGCCATGTCCACCCACGTTTTAGCGAAGGGGGAAAAAGTTGCAATACATCATGTGACGACAAGTAACGATGTGAGTTTGACACCCCTGGTGTACACTCATAGAAATAGAAATTCAGTGGTTTTTAAAAGAAAAAAGCAACATATAGACATTAAAACAATTTAATAATGAGATTATGATCTAATTACCTTGTTTAAAACTAGTGGTTACAGGAAGCCTATGCTAAGATTGCTCAGAGTTTGCGCATACTCATTAAAACCATTGTATTCCTGCCATGAAGAAAAAGATATAATATTTCTAGCATGGATAATTCCTGTATTCACATTCAATTCTAATACTGTGTTTATAAATACTAATCTTGTAGTTTTTATGTTCATTATAATTGAAACCTGGCTTTAGTGGGAAACAGTTGTAAAAAAAAAACAATATTGATTTTAAAAAATCATGCATTTGTTATTTCTAATAATTAAAATTAACGTGCCCTGGGATTTCTGTGTAGTAGTGTGGTCATATGGAACAAAAACAAAATAAGATGGATTTGAACAACGTGTTAAGCCAAAATGTGCTTTGGGATTAGGATATATTTTAAAAGGAATATTAAAGGGTTTTATTTATTTGTTTTGGAAATCTATAAATTGGGTGTCCCAAAGGTGCTTTTTCAAAAGGCAAGTGGACTTTCTTTGTTTTACTTGAAGACATTTTGCTTCTCATCCAAGAAGTTTCTTCAGTTCTATAATGTCTTCAAGCAAAACAAAGAAAATCCAGTTGCCTTTTGAAAAAAAAAACACCTTCTAGGATAACCATGACCTGGCTGGATGACTGAGAACCTCCATAGACATATGAATTGGGTGGTGCTTGAAATCTAAATTATGTATGCATATGCACCTATTGTGGATATCAAGGTGGGGGAGGCTGTATGGCCTTTTTAAAAATTATCTTTCAGGACCATTGAATGTCAAAAACATATATTGAGACAGTTAAATAGGTGCTGATTTCAAATACAGAATCAGCACAATTCAGTTGCTGGTCTACTGCTGAAATCCCCCTTGTTGAATTTGCAATGTGTCAAAATCCAGTTCTGTAGGCATACTTTTTATATGACTATCTTAAAAGCATAAAAATAATATATGCAATAATTCAATAATAGTGTAATGGAAGTCACTATTGATTGTAACTGAACCCAAATTACCTGCAGCTGTCTTTGGATTTTCAGGCACTGTTGCAAAAATGAGAAATATGGAATTAAGCTATTTAATTCACTTTTATGGGAAAGTGCGTGAGAAATACTATTTTATGTAGATTTCTTATTTCAAATTTTGCCTATCTTAGGAGACTCTGAAATGCAACATGTGAATTCATAAAGCCTATTCGAAAACCATGGCTTGGACACAGGTAAATAACACTGTATATGGAATATTCTCAGTTATTTTTAAATGTTTACCTTATTCAGCTGATTTCAATGCTTAGTTTTTACATCTTATTGTAGATAGCAATATTTTCCATAGGGATGTAGATAGCAATATTTTCCATAGGGATGTCAGGTTTTATGTATAGGCTGCACTTCATGAAGGGCAGCCAACCCATTTCTAAAATTTTTTTACAGAATTCATTCCAAATGTAAGGTTTACAAAACGGGCCAAGTTTGTATGGATTTTGTGTTATATTATTTGTTGCTGTAACAATAAGGGCCCTAGATATTCAATTCAATTTTTTGCAACACTAGCAATAGCAACCTATATTTACTGTATTTACTAGTAGGAAGAATTATATTCCAATAACAGATTAGTACACTTCTGAGTGCAAGGAAATAAGGAGCCGAGGTGGCGCAGTGGTTAGAGTGCAGTACTGCAGGCCACTTCAACTGACTGCTAGGTGCAGTTCGGCAGTTCAAATCTCACCGGCTCAAGGTTGACTCAGCCTTCCATCCTTCCGAGGTTGGTGAAATGAGGACCCAGACTGTGGGGGCGATATGCTGACTCTGTAAACCGCTTAGAGAGGGCTAAAAGCCCTATGAAGCGGTATATAAGTCTAACTGCTATTGCTATTGCTAAATGACAGGAAAATGTTCCACAATTTTGAGGGAAGATATCTTGACTTCTGTTTAATGATTGGATTACAGGTAGTTTTTTTTACTTACAATCATAAGTGAGCACTAAGTTTATGTTGTTAAGCAAGCTAATTAAGTGAGTTTTGACCTATTTTACAAGATTTTTGTCACAGCTGTTAAGCAAATCACTGCGGTTGTTAAATAAATCACATGGTTGTTAAATGACTCCAGTTTCCCCTATTGACTTCGTTTATCAGAGGCTATCTGGCAAGGTTCCATATGTATCTTAGTTCTAAGTTCATTCAAAACATTTAGCATGCTATGTCTATGCTATTTATACCTGTTGTTGTATATCAGTCATAGCTTCCCTTTTAACCAAAAACAAAACAACTGCTTCGTGATTTCATCAGCATGAAACACACCTGAGTTTAAAATGTGTAGGAAACAGATTTTAGTAGATATTCTTCTAAAATTCATTTCTATACAGTTTCTTTCCAGGGGTCCTTATTTTCTGAAATCTTTAACAGCGCCCAGTTTGGGAAGAATATGGAAGATTCCTATATGTTCTTGGAATAATTATTTAAGAAAGGTCTCCTTTCACGTTGGCAAATCTGTTTCTACTAAAATAGTTCTGGGAATAGAAACCAGCTGTGATGATACAGGAGCTGCTGTGGTAGATGAAACTGGTAGCATTTTAGGAGAAGCATTACATTCTCAAACTGATGTTCATTTAAAGTAAGTAATTCTTATTGTGGGTAAAAATATGTTTCAGTTGCTATAATTTGCCTAACTGTGTTGCTATTTGTGTGGTGACTGCAGAGGTGGGTTCCTACCAGTTCGCACCTATTCGGTAGAACTGGTTCGTCAAATCTACTGAACCGGTTAGAAGAGGTTCCACCAAAAGACCCGGAAAGCAGGCCACACCTACAGAAGAGGTTCCAAAATTTTTTGAAACCCATCACTGGCAAGGATCTTGTAACTTGACAGCTTTAAGACTTGCATGTTTCAATGCCAGAGTTTCTGAATAGCTACTTGGACCGACCTAAGTACTAATTCATAATTTCATATCTGGTCACATGGGCGGCAAGCCACTCCCATCTGGTCACATGTGTGGCAAGCCACTCCCACAAAGGAGGCCACACCCACAGAGTAGGTTCCAACAATTTTTGAAACCCACCACTGGGTGACTGTGTGTACTGTATAAATATTGCCATTTTTATGTATTCTTTGCATTTTTTCTGTTTTGGAAATCTGATCCTACTTTGCTTTAGAATTAGGGCTTTGAGCTAGGAGTTTGAATCACTGAACCACTAAAGGCATCCAGAGAAAACATTTTATTAAAACTTAATAAAAAAAACTGTAAAATTTTATTTTATGCTGGTAAAAATTGATTTTTTAGAAAAGGAACATTACATGCTTATAGAATCCTCCTTTGGGAGCAAGGAGGAAGTACAGTTAAGGAAATTAAAACTTACCAATAAATGGAATATGAATTATTTTATATCATGTTTTATATCTCCATTCATAGATATCTGGAAAATGGCCTGTGGTTCATATTAGCAAATTATGTTAGGTTGCTGTCACCCTTTTTCTAGTTTTCTAGGTCATTCTCTTAATGACCGATAATTAATCTCAAGCTTCATTGCTGTTAGGGAAACTATACAGGTAGTCCTCAACTTAAGACCACAATTGAGCCCAAAATTTATATTGCTAAGTGAAAAATTAGTTAAGTGGGTTTTGCACCCTTTAATGACCTTTCTTGCCACATTTGTTAAGTGAATCACTGCAGTTGTTAAATTAATAATACAGTTGTTAAATGAATCTGGTTTCCCCATTGACTTTGCTTGTCAGAAGGACACAATAAGGGATCACATGACCCCGAGACAATGAAACTATCATAAATATGAGTCAGTTGTCAAGCATCCAAATGTAAATCATGTGACCATGGAGATGTTGCAACAGTCGTAAGTGTGAAAAATGGTCACAAGTCTCTTTCTTCAGGGCTGTTGCAACTTTGAACAGTCACTAAATGAATTGCTGTAAGTTGAGGAGTACCTGTACTGGCAGTATCTGTCAGAAGTGTAAAGATAATATTGCAGAACAATCAGGCAAGACGGGAGGGGGGGGAAGGTGACTGGCAGGACATCAACCCTTCTGCGCTATTATTAAATGAATCTGGGTCCTCATTTTTACCGACCTCGGAAGGATGGAAGGCGGAGTCAACCTTGAGCCTGGGGAGATTTGAACTGCAAAATTGCAGTCAGTTGGCAGTCAGCAGAAGTAGCCTACAATACTGCACTCTATGCCAACATATGCCAACATATAAAACATGTTGATTTAATTACAATAGTATTACATGTAAATTCTTATCAGTAATATATTAAGATGATATAGTATATAATATGATTATGTTATAAAATTATTAAAACCAGGCCTGTAGATTTCACATGCAGATGTGTGCTTCTAATTAGAACAGGTGGCATTATTCCTCCAGTAGCACAGCAGCTTCACCAAGAAAATATCGCAAGGGTAGTACAACATGCAGTCTCAGCCAGTGGCGTCAGCATGGAGGATATCTCGGCTGTTGCAACAACTGTGATGCCAGGACTTGCGTTGTGCCTTGGAATTGGATTGAAATACAGTTTAGAACTGGTGAAGAAGCATCAGAAACCTTTTATCCCTATCCATCATATGGAAGCACATGCGCTCACCGTCCGACTGACGGATCACGTCACATTTCCTTTTCTTGTCCTTTTACTCTCGGGGGGTCATTGTATACTGGCAGTAGCACAAGGAGTTTCAGATTTTCTTCTCCTTGGACAAACAAAGGACATCGCACCAGGGGACATGCTTGACAAGGTGATTCATTTTAATATAGATTATTGACATATCAACATTTTTAAGATGAGATTTTTTTTGAGTGATATACTGAGGCACCATCTAAAAGTTGAGTAGGGCTGGTACACTGTCAGGGTGTCTGCTGCATGACTACTATTAGGACATAACCCAGGAGTAAACACAGACTTGCCATAGGTTCGCCATCACAGATCTATCAATTTCTTTTTTTAAAAAATGATTAATTTTATTGACATAAGTCAGCACAGTTCATTTATATATGAAGCATATTCACTTGTGCTGCAACATGAAAATCCACATCACTTACTTTGTCAAAACTACATGTTGGATAAGCTAATAAGAAAGATTGCTTAAAAAAATTAATGTTGTAAACTTGAAATGAAATATTTCTTGAATCTGTTGTGAACAGATATATTTTTCTCTTCCTTTTTTTTTAAGGTAGCTAGAAGTCTTTCTTTACATAATCATCCAGAGTGCTCTGGCATGACTGGTGGGAGAGCAATAGAAACCTTGGCTCAGCAGGGTGACATTCTGCGATACAAATTCACAATCCCCATGCAGCGATACCGTGATTGCACCTTCTCTTTTGGTGGTCTGCGAAGCCAAATCACTAGAAAGATTTCAAAAGAAGAAAAGGCAGAAGGTATTTGCCCAAAGAGTCACAAACTGTATGGGTTTCAGTGGTGGGTTCTGGATCCCGTTGCAGTAACCAGTACAGTGCAATGGAGCTGGGCGTCTACCACATGAACGCATGCAGTGTGTCATGCATATTTACCACCTGTGACACTGTGACGCCTCCGTGATGCTCCAGCTGCTCGGCGGAGCATTGCGCAGGCGCAGTACACTCCGTGTGCGGAAGCCCCAAAAACCTCAAATACCGGTAAAGAACGCGGGGGGACAGGGGGCCCTCTAAAGCACCGTACCAGAATGGTACCTGGTGCTCCTGGCAGGCAATGGTACGCCGGTACTGGGGAGTACTGTTCGTAACCCACCACTGCATGTCCTGTGCTTTGAAAAAAATCTTAAAGGTAAAGGTTCCCCTCGCACATATTTGCTGGTTGTTCCCGACTCTAGGGTGGGGGGGGCAGTGCTTATCCTTGTTTCAAAGCTGAAGAGGCAGCACTGTCTGAAGATGTCTCTATGGTCATGTGGCCAGCATAACTAAACACCAAAGGTGCACGGAACACTGTTACCTTCCCACCAAAGGTGGTCCTTATTTTTTCTACTTGCATTTTTACATGCTTTCAAACTGCTAGGTTGGCAGAAACTGGGACAAGTAATGGGAGCTCACTCCATTATGTAGCGCTAGGGATTCGAACCGCTGAATTGCCGACCTTCTGATTGATAAACTCAGCATCTTAGCCACTGATCTTATCTGATGGTAATTCCTGCAGGCCTTCAGGAAGGGCAACATCTCTCCTGTCTTCCGGACATTGCCGCGGCAGCCCTGTATACCATGACTGTTCACATTGTTGAGCGAACCCATCGGGCTATTCTCTTCTGCAAAGAGAAAGGAATCATACCCCCAGGGAAAGAAACTTTGGTAAGTTCTGTGTGAAGGTTACACCTTTCATTATCTCAGATTCTAAGACTGACTGCTTCTTGATCGTGGAAAATAGTAAACTGGCCAAGGAACAGACTTCAAGTAAGATCAGGATTTGCTACCATGAAGGAGGTAAAATATTCCAGGACTGAACTCTGCTTACAGTTGGGAGAAATTAGTTTGAAGAGAGACTGTTTGGCTGCAGATATTCCTTAATTGCATCCTGGGCATTATAGCCTTGCTCTCACTGCTCTGCATCTCTTGTTCACCAGCATTCATTGCCTGCACAGGAATATTGATTGGGAATTTTCATTCCTATTTTAGGTTCATTTTGGTATCAAGTATCTTTTAAAAAAAAACAAAAAACTCCTAATATATAAAGTACCAGATTGGTTATGATATTAAAAACAAAACCTTCCAGGGATTCTGTTTAAGAAATAACTTCTTTTTCACATGTTAAAACAAAATGAGCTTAATTGCGATTATCTGTTAGAAAGTTCTTATTTCAGAGGCTTCATTTCTCTTTGGGGGAAAAATTGTTTAATTTAAGCAATAAATCCTAATAAGACATCAGAATTTCATTTTTAATGTGTGCCAGTGTGATCACAGAACAAAGCAACAATAAAGATTGTCCTGTCCTATCCTATCCTACCCTTCCCAAAGCAATAGAAACATCAATAGCACTTAGACTTATATACCCCTTTATAGTGTTTTATAGCCTTCTCTAAGCAGTTTACAGAGTCAGCATATTGCAGCCAACAATCTGGGTCCTCATTGTACCCACCTTGGAAGGGTGGAAAGCTGAGTCAACCTTGAGCCTGGTGAGATGAACTGCTAACTTGTAGGCAGCCGGCAGGCAGCAGAAGTAGCTTGTAGTACTGCACTCTAACCACTGCATCACTGTGGCTCATCCTATCCTATATTGTCCTGTGTTGTCCTATCCTAATATCCAAAGAATTTTAAACAGTCCAGCCCTGGCTAGAGTATCAAGGAAAGCATGGAGAATCATCCATGTTGTATTGAGACTTTCAGGGGAGATGATAGTTTAAAGCAAAAGCTCATCAATTTTTTATCTGCTCCAAGAGACTAATGTAATTGTGATTTATAGCTATTTGAAGAGATTGTCAATGAACCAAGCATTATTGATTTGTGAAGCTTTGGCTATTTCCATCCTGGAGTTTGATGAATTAGTACATTTGTCATTATTTAGCTCCATACTACAATTATTAAAATACATAAAGTGAAGAGCATTTGGATTCCTCCTCAATAAAACACAACAACTACCTTCTGTGGAATCATGTATGTTGACAATAGAATTGTTCTTCATTTAAGAAAAAATTTCAGACACGTCTGCATATTTGAAACGAAATAAAAGAATTTTTAATTAGAAAAAGAATATTAATGTCTTGATCTCCAAGGACATTTTATAGGACTTTAACAGGACTGGATTAGAAATAGTAGTGTAATCCAAATGCGAGTAAAGGAGAATAGATCTCCAGAAAATCCATGCTTCTAAGTAAATAAATAAATGGCTGGATTTTTTTCATAATTGCCAAATCTCATAGCAGTTCAGCAGACTTGTCTCTCCAAGAACTTGAGTAATCTCATGTGACAGCACTGAATTCTTCAAAATATGATTTCAGCAATTTAAATGTATATCTGTTGAGTTTCATAAGTATTGTGGCAACTGAGTTACCAACCGTGTGGTAATGAGGATTTACATTACAGCATAAAAGTTTATCTTTTTTCTCTATCATAAATAATTCTGAAAGACATGCACTAATAGACTATTTACTATTATGGGGTTTCTCTTTCAACTTTGTTTTCAGGTAGTTTCAGGAGGTGTCGCAAGTAACCAATATGTCCGTAGATCTCTGCAACTTCTAGCAGATGCTACTAATTTCACATTGGTTTGTCCACCTCCAAAGCTTTGCACTGACAATGGTGTTATGATTGCATGGTAAGGAAAAAAAAATTTCACTTTTGAAGGAGATGCATTATTGCAAAATGTTATGATTTATTTCCAAAGCATATCTGTAAGTCATAACAATTTTTATACGGGCAACATCATATACTTTGTGTGTGTGTGTGTGTGTGTGTGTGTGTATGTACATATAAATATAAATATGCATATACATATACATCATATACATATACATATATATTTGTTTTCTGAGGTTTTCGCGGGTGTTAGTATGTAGGTCTCTAGTTATTCGGGTTTTCTCCCGCGTAAAATTGGAGATGTCTTGGCGACGTTTCGACGAAGTCTCATTCGTCATCTTCAGGCTTGGTGCTTCCAGGAGTAATGTGAGATCTCGGCTGTTTCTTCCTTTTAACTGCCAGTGGGGGTTTGAACTGATTGGGTGGGAGCTTGGCTGTGTCCTGATTGGGTGGAGGTGTGTCTTGATTGGGTGGAGGTGTGTTCTCGCCAAGACATCTCCAATTTTACGCGGGAGAAAACCCGAATAACTAGAGACCTACCTACCTACCTACCTACCTACATACCTACATAACTACATACCTACATATACATATACATATACATATACATATACATATACATATACATATACATATACATATACATATACATATACATATACATATACATATACATATACATATACATATACATATACATATACATATACATATACATATACATATATATATATATATATATATATATATATATATATATGTTTTTGGGGAACAGATAGTCCTTGAGATACAACTGTAATGGAACCTGCCCATTATGATCACATGTCATAACAGTCTTGTAATGAAATGTTTCACCAAACAACCCCCCCATCCCTGCTCTCTTCAATGAATCATTAAACTAACATGTGGGTTGTTAAGTGGAGTGTGCGGTACCCTCTGGTTGAGGAGACAGTTGTAAGCCTAGCACAGGCCCAGGCCCTCCTGCCCTGGCCCTCCGAAGGCTTCCTACACCCTTGAGTTGTCCATGCTTCACTTCTCCCTCTTTGGGTCCTGACAGGAGTTTTCCCACTCCCACCCTCCATCATCTTAGGCCTAATTCCAACCATACCAGATTAAACATTCTTCTCACTCACCTTTCAATTACCTTTTGAAGAGTTTCAAGGCCTTCCAGAGGGCTGGAATAACTTGCTTCTTTGTGCAGCTGCATGGTAAGATTCTGAAAGTGGCCGCCATTTTTCCCCGCCCACAAAATTGCAGCTGCATTTGGGTGGTTGCCACATGGCTCAGGACAAACTGCTTCATTTTGCAAGCTCTGGACAGTGCTGCAGAAAGCTTTCTGCAGCAGTCAAAATCTTCTGCAGCACTTCAGACCTGTAAAGCATTTTGGCTGGCAGCTGCCATTTTGCCACAAGAGGGCAAGGCAAAATGGCAGCCACATTTGGATTGCCACTGTGCAGGCTGAGGACACATGGCCTGCCCTCCTTCCATAAAATGAGATCCAAAGAGCCTCAGAAGTGGTGCATGATGGGATTGTGGAATTCTGGGATGAGGGAGAGACAGGTCCTGAAGCATCCCTGGGGTGGGTTTTAAGGGCAAATGACTGCTGGGCTGTTGAAACTAAATATTTGAGATGCATTCCCTATATAGAATTGGTAAATATCTATAATTCATTATGCACCAAGGCCTCTCCAGCATCATAGTTTTCCAGAAAATGAGTGCTGTCTTTGCCTTTTTTGATAAAAAATGTGAAGAAATCAGAGGTTTATATTGCACGAAAGATGCCTCAGGTTCCTTCTTATAGACAAAATAATTAGATTACAGTATTTTTCGGAGTATAAGACGCACCGGAGTATAAGACGCAGCAAGGTTTTGAAGAGGCAAATTAAAAAAATGTAGGTAGATAGATAGAGGGATAGAGAGGGAGAGAAAAAGAGAGAAATACAGTAGATAGGTAGGGAGAGAGAGAGAGAGAGTAGTTAGGTAGGTAGATTAAGGGGGGGGAGAGAAATACAATAGGTAGGTAGGGAGAGAGAGAGGGGATAGGTAGGTAGGTAGGTAGATAAAGGGATAGAGAGAGAGAAATAGAGATAGATAGAGAAATACAGTAGGTAGGTAGGGAGAGAGAGTGTAGGTAGGTAGGGAGAGAGAGAAATAGAGAAATACAGTAGATAGGGAGAGAGCGAGTAGGTAGGTAGATAGAGGGATATATATATAGAGAAATACAGTAGGAAGGTAGGGAGAAAGTGTAGGTAGGTAGAGGGATAGATAGATGAAATAGAGAGAGAGAGAAGTACAGTAGATAGGGGGAGAGAGTAGGTAGGTAGATAAAGGGAGAGAGAGAGAAATAGAGAGAGAGGGAGAAATACAGTAGGTAGGGAGTGAGAGAGAGTAGGTAGTTAGGTAGATGTTTCCAGGTGTATTTATCCATGTGCTGGAGAAGGAAATCGCTGACAATCTGCAGCCCCTAAGACTTTGTTTCTCCTGGCACAGAACTTGATCAATGTAATTCTCATCAATCAGTTAAAGAGCTTTCCAAAAGGGAAAAAAAAAGTTTTTGCACTCTGCAAACCTCCCCAAAATGGCCCGTTTTTCACGAAAACGGGCCCGTTTTTTTCCCAATAAAAAGCATGAATAGCCTTGGGGGGGGGGTTGCAGAGTGCTCATGGGGTGGTGGAGGGGCAAAAACAAGCAAAAAATGGGCCATTTTTCATGAAAATGAGCCTGTTTTTTGTCAAAAAAAATTGCATACATAGCCTTATGGAGGCTTATAGAGTGCTGCTGGGGGCTGGGGGGGTGGGTCAAAAAATGGTCAGTTTTTTGCTTATTTCTGCCCTCCCCAGCCCCCAGGAACTCTCTGAAAGCCTCCATAAGACTATGCACGGCCATTTTGGTGAAGGGGCAGGGCTTCAGGAGGCAAAAAATGCTGTATTCGATGTATAAGACTCACCCAGATTTCCAGCCTCTTTTTTGAGGAAAAAAGGTGCGTCTTATACTCTGAAAAATACGGTAACAAGAATAATATCTAATGGACAATAAGACAGTATGGTTAAAGACTGCCAATACTTTTTTTGTGGCCAGTGTGATAAATCTTTGTATTCATTGTAAGATAACAGAGAAATGAAATAGTTTTACTTATGGTACTTGCATAAATATTTCGTTTATAGGAATGGAATTGAAAAGCTTTCTGCAGGATTAGATATCTTTCATAATGTAGAACATTTCAGATATGAACCAAAGTAAGTAGTAAATTATTTCATTGAACTTTTCTTGGTCTGCTTTATTGTCTATATGCTGCTCAAAATTAGAAAAAAATTGGGATTTAAAAAGGTGGTATATATTGCATTCTTTAAAAATGTACCTCCAAATCATTTCCCTTTGGAATCTCCAAGCTATGTTGGAACTCAACTTCTTTAGCCATTGTACATCTACAAAGCATGAGACTGGGGAAGGCTAAGATAATATATTTTCCTAAAAGAAAGGCCTGTTCAGGGTTACACATAAATTGCTATCCCTTTCCTTAGTCTAGGTTCTAGGTTGACAGTTTGTTTTTCCTTTAGATAGAATGTTCCATATTTGATCCGGAGCATTTGAATGTTATCTAAAAAGCTTGTAATATTAGGAAAACATGCCAAGTTTATTTTTGCACAATTATTACATATGATTAATAATTATTTGGCACAGAATATGTTCTTCCCTTATCAGATAGATTTTTAAAGACTTACCCTCTGATAAGATGGGTGGCCGATAGATTTAATAAACTAATAAATAAATCAGATTATTTTCCCTACATAATGTTCAAAATTGTAAAGTATTTCTTTTGCGAAACTAGTAAAAATAATATAATTATTATTTGAGAAAGAAATGCCTTTATCAAAAGTTGTAATGGTGTTCAGTGGTAAAATAGTGCTAGCACCAGTTGGTATGTTGAATGACAAAAAGGTATTTGCATAAATTGTAAACTGAGTTTGTAAATTGTAAAATAAAGAGAGGTGTATGTATTGTTTCAATGTGGTTTATTCAATTGTATAAATTTTTGTTTTCATTATATGTGAGAGGGTCTTAGAGAAGCCATAAATGCAAATATTTGTAATATATGATTAACTCTACGTTCTTGAATTTGTGTTATGTGTTTAATTATAGTGTTTTATGTTATCATTTAGAGCTCCACTTGGAACTGATATCTCAGAACAAGTAAAAGACGCTTTCATCAAAGTGCCAGCAATAAATCTAGCAGTATGATGTTTGGCATTTTTAAATTATTTGGAACAAAGTGAATGTCATTTTCAAAAAGTTTTTAATGGGGACTCCAGTGGTTTAATGGTAACTATTTGCAGAAATAAAAGGAATGGATGTTATGCATATTTGGTCCGAATTGAAAATAATACCCTCAAAAAAGAAGGGGGCGGAGGAGTAAGTAAGTAATTTACTTAAGTAATCTTGGTTTGCAAATTTCAGCTGAAATAAATCTTCAATATCTCACTCTTTCACCCAATATAAATGAGCACGTCAGTCTTTACATCTGTTTATATATGTATTAAAGTGGATATAACTGCTATAAGCTACTTTCCAGAAAGTATAGAGCAGGGGTATCAAACTGGTCAGATACGTCACGCATAGGCCATGCCTACCCCACTCCGCAAAGGGAAAAATGTCACATCACGGCAACACCGTGACACATCATGGTGTCAACGCAAGTTTGACACCTGTGGTGTATAGGCATGACAAAAAAAGTCACTTTGGTTCAATTAGTAACTAATAATTAGTTGCTTGTAAAATAAGGTTCTCTCTTTATCAAATGGATTGATCTCTATCAATATAAATATTGTTTCTCTTGGATGAAAATGATTCCAACACACAGAAATTGACAAATGTATGCACAAATAAGACAGAGTCTTATTTTCTTTTGACCCCTGAAATAAGAGCTTGTCCTTATTTTTGGGGAGGTCTTATTATTTTTGAGGTGCAGGAGGCAGCAAGCGTGGTCACCTCATGGCTGCTCCTCTGTTGCAATATTTTCAGGAAGGGCTTATTTTGTGGGGAGGGCTTATTTTAGCACATGCGCTCAAAAGCTCGATTGGGCTTATTATCCAGGGAGGTCTTATTTTCAGGGAAACAATGTTTTTCTTTCCCTTCTTCCAAACAAAAACAGCTAAAAGGTTAAGGGGCGGGGGGGGGGAGGAAGGAAATAGAATGAAAAGAAGGAATAGCTACAATGGTGAGAAGAGTGAAAATACTGTAGATGGAGATGTGAGTACAGGTAATCCTTGACTTACAGCCATTTTTGTTTAGTGACCAAAGTTACAACAGCAGTGACAAAAGTGACTTATGGCCATTTTTCACACTTATGATGGGGCAGCATCCCTGTGGTCATATGTTCAAAACTCAGATGCTTGGCAACTGGCATGTATTTATGGCACTTGCAGTGCCTTGGACTCATATCAGTGGTGGGATTCAGCCAGTTCACACCTATTCGGGAGAACCGGTTGGTAACTTTCTAAGCAGTTCGGAGAACCAGTTGTTGGAAGAAATCTTCTGTTTTTTTCCCACTTTGCAGGGCTAATCCTGTAAGGAAGGCAGGAAGGAAACATTCTGGTGTTGTTTCTAGCCTAATCTTTATTGCCCTGCTTACAGAAACTGCCTCTCTAGTTAACCCTTATTACATTGTAACAGCTAAGGCGCCCATCAACGTGAGTGATGTTGAGTTGGCCATGCCCACCTTGTAACATGACCACCAAGCCCCACCTACCTTGCTGGTCATTAGGGCAGAGAACCGGTTGTTAAATTATTTGAAACCCACCACTGACTCATAGGATCATCTTTTGCGACCTTTTGACAAACAAAGTTAATGCGGAAGCCAGATTCACTTAACGACTGTTACTAACTGAACAATGCAGTGATTCACTTAATAAACTGTGGCAAGGAGTGTTGTAAAATGGGGCATAACTCAATAATTGCCTTGCTTAGCAACATACATTTTGGGCTCAACTGTGATCATAAGTTGAGGAGTACCTGTAGCAGAAATAACAGGAGAGCAAAGGTAACAATTATGTAAGTTTTTTAAAAAAACATTCATAGGTAAACAGCACCCAATCTTTGAAGTTATCCAAGATTTGCAGCTGTACTTTTACAGCCATTTGCCTCATGCAGAGTGCTTGTTTTCAAGAGCGTATCAGTGAATGTACAGTATTAAAAATTCATGTCCCCCTTTGTTTGCTGCGGTGCTATATTTGAAACAAAGATAACTTTTAATTTACCCTGGTTCTTCATATTAGTTGCTGTTCACACATGAAGTCATATCTTATTGCCAGTGTTTTTATTTCTTACTTCTATATCAATTTTTTTTGCAGTTGTTTTCTTCCCAATTTGGAATAAATCCATTAAATCCATTATAGATGCAATCATATTTTTATTTGCATGAAACTGCACGGTAACAACATCTTTTCTGCTACTACAATATAGACAATACGTTCAAATTTTCTCTTCAGACAAAGCATATTTGAGTGTCTCAGCATTAACAATTCTTGGTCTTGAAACTTGTATGAGGTCAGAGGTGGTTGTTTGTGGAAATTGATAGTGTCCAGATGCTGGTGTGCGCGGTTTCTCTAGAGTTTTTAATCTTCCCATTACATGTGTATTTTGGGGAATTAAAAAGAGAGAATCCCTCGGACGAAACTTCGCTTTGTATACTTTAACACCAGTACCTCGAAATTTTTCTAGAAAACAAAAACACCACTTTTACTACTATCAGTATTATCTGCAGAATATTTCAGACTGTTCAGCCAAATGATGTTGCAAGTAGGAGTAGGAGTACTTGTGGGCTGGAGCCTTACTCCACCTGGTTCATTTGAACAGCTAGAAGTGGAATAAGTAGCTGCATTGGAGAATGGTTTCTGCCACCTTGAAAATGATGGTGATGTGTGCCCTGGTCAGGCCACCTCTTATCCAGTCACGCTACACAATTACTGCCTGGCTTCTAACCTTCCCTTTTTGGGGAGGGGAAGTCTGGAGAAGGTGGTTGGGGAAGCAGATTGTCAGACCCAGATATGGAATAGAAACAGTATTGGTCACTTTTATAGAAGGAACCTGGATATAGGAGTGGACGGCTCCTGATCCTTTTAGATCAGACTTGGCAACTTAAAAGATGTTTGGGCTGCAACACACAGCCCAATTCCCCAGCCAGCATGCCATGGCTTCCAAGTATGCATTTTAAAGCTGCTTTAAATCAGCCACCAAGCTCATGAGTCTTCAAGAACAACAGTTTGAATTATAAGAAATTTTTGATGGAAAGCAACTTTAGAAGGGTCTACGGACATCACAAGTTTTATTAGATAATGTATTTTGTTTTACATATGCCTAGCCCATTCCGCACAAATCTATCTGGATTAGGCTGCATATTTAATCTTTCATATATGTGTGGTTATCAAATGCTTTCATTGTAAACATGTTGTGCATTGACAATAAAGGTTTGATTTAATTTGATTTCTTGATTTGTGTACTGCATTATATCTATTAGATAGGCATAAATTACCTCTTATGTGTACAGGGACAGCAGGTGGTCCTCCATTTAACTCCAGGCTGAAAATAAAAACTTTTAAGTTAGGATGCAGATAATTTACTCTCGGTAAAGTACTTACACTAAAGATCTGCAACCATTCTTAAATAATGCAGTTTGAGAGTTCTATTAACCATTTTTTCCTCCTGTTTAACAATTAAACCTAATATAACCATTCTATGTTTCTAAACTGGTATATGTTTACTTTCATCGAACCTCTCCATTATCTATAAATTAATTCAGCTGCTAGTGATGCTTCAATAAAAATGCGGGCTTTAGGACCCTTGTCTGCTTTATTAGTTTACTATTCTTCTTCTTAAATTTGACAATGATTTACATGATAGCAAGTTTATGAATCCATGGTTGATGAATGTTAAACATTCATAGTATTTATAGAAATATTTAACATCAGTCCTGATGTAAGATCTCAAGCTTTCTAGTGTTCTGTGCTTAGTAAGGTATGTATATTAAACTGTGAATTAAACTGAACTTCAATAACATTTAATTAAAATTAATTAAAAATACCACAATTTCCTAATAAACTTAAGACAATTATGAAAATAGCATTTTTAAAATGCTATCAAATGCTATAAAATCCATTGCTGTAAATGCTATAAAACCCCAAAGGACTACACAACAAATAGAAAAGGAAAATATGTTGTGGAATCCAGAAAATTCAGCATGGTCTTCTCTCAGGTAAGCATGCTTGCAAGAAATCCAAGTGGTTTTGTTTTGGAATAAAGTCCTACTTCCAGCCAGAAATCGTCTTTCACCAAGTTCATATGGCGACGTTTCAACGAAGTCACATTCGTCATCTTCAGGCTGCTGCTGACTACTTCAGGTTTGGTGTTTCCAGGAGTATTGTGGGATCTTGGCTGTTTGTTCCTTATAACTGCTGGTAGGGGATTAAATTATATATATATATATATAATCTATCTATCTATCTATCTATCTATCTATCTATCTATCTATCTATCTATCTATCTATCTATCTATCTATCGGTATATCTAATATATTTATATATAAAATGATGTGCACAGTATTCTGAAATTTCACTAAAATTTTAAATACGGTTCATACCTGAGAGATGGGAGCCCAACTTTTTTCTGTCTCCTAAATTCCTTTACAAAATCCAAATTTATTTTTGCATCTTTGCTTAGATTTACTATTAGCCTCTTGAATAACTTGGGCTTATTCCTACATTGTACCAATAGATGGCGATATGCAGTTCGGTTAAATGTTAGATAGCCAAGAGCACATGCCACAGATGAACGAACCTAGAAAAGATATCCACATTGTAGAAATGCAATTGATTAATTTTGTTAAGGATCAGTGAATCAGATTATTTTACAGAAGGCACAAAGCAAGGGAACTAGGAAAACTAAAATAAAAGTCCTGGATTGCAGAAAACAACAGACTCTGTATATGTCACTTCTGTCCATTATTTGGATATATCTTTCTCTGTTGCCCAATTTTGTATGTGAGTTTGTGACAGTGGTAGGATTCAACCAGTTCGCACCTATTCGGGAGAACCGGTTCTTAACTTTCTAAGAGGTTCAGAGAACCGGTTGTTGGAAGAAATCTTCTTTTGGTGTTTTTCCGCTTTACAGGGCTAATCCTGTAATGAAGGCAGGGAGGAAAAATTCTGGTGTTGTTTCTAGCCTAATCTTTATTGCCCTGCTTACAGAAACTACCTCTCCGGTTAACCCTTATTACATTGTAACAACTAAGGCAAAGTGCTCATCGACCTGAGTGATGTTGAGTTGGCCACGCCTACACGGTCACATGACCACTAAGCCCTTTCTTCCCACCTGGTCATTAGGACAGAGAACCAGTTGTTAAATTATTTGAATCCCACCACTGGTTTGTGAGCACTATATTACAGTTTTGATGGACCGGGATGAGTTTGATATCTGAAAATCACAGTCTAAAGATACTAGAGCCATTAACGGGTCCAAGAAAGCAAAGAGCTCAGAGTGAAATGAACACAACAGTACAAGACAACAGTACTACATGATGTGGTGTTCCACATCAAGTGTGAGGGAGAGATTCTGGTCTCTACTGAACAGTGAGAAAACTTATCAGAATTTTAAATTCCTACCTCCTCTTCCTTTGCATATAAATGATAGCAAAGACGTTGGACAGTTCCCAAGCTTGTGATTGCTTCTGGAATGCCTGCCCTTGTGTGGGCCAAGCTAGCTAATAATTTTCCTAGAGGAGGGGAAATGGAATGAAAGCATAAATATTTGTAAATTGTGCAAGTAAATTATATCCAACACAATTCAGTACAACTAGAACGGGAGTCAGCAACCCACGGCTATGGAGCTGCATGTGGCTCTTTCATCCCTCTGCTGCGGCTCCCTGTTGCCAATCAACTCCACAATTGATAGGGCTTTCGGTTAAGACGGGTAGAGGAAAAAGGATGCTGCGCTAGAAGGAGACACTAGTGAGGGAACCAGACTTCCGGTCGGCTCCAGAATTGAACGGGAGGCTTCAGTTTAGGACCTTTGCGGCTCTTTGAGTGTTTAAAGTTGCCAACCCCTGAACTAGAACTTCCAAAGCATCAGGCCAGAGTTTCTCAAACTGTGATCCAGGATGATTTATGGGGTAACAGCCCACTTGAAATGGATTTGATTTTCATTTTTTGAAAACCTTGCCTAGTGCAGATAGAACGGAAGACTGAAAATACGATCTGGGTTTTGCTTCTGTCTTTGCCTGCATTACCCTAGTGGGCAGTTGTGGAACTTGTGAGATATAGATTAACATTAAATGATTAAAAGTAGCATTTTTAATTCCTGTTCCACTTTAATCTCAGTACTGATGGAAATTATACACATTCATTTATCATTTTATGGAGTTCCAGAATTGCAAAATCTGAAAAATTCTGTATCAATCAATTGTGATTTCTTAAATATTTTAATGAAACAAGACTTTTAATATACTATAGCTCAATTTTCATTAATTTTGTTTCTCTTCTTTTGGCATGCTTAGTCAGATGAAAAGTTAGGTATGTTTTAATTCAGTTAACCACTTCTAAAGGGGGAGATGTGTACAGTGTCTATGAAGGAATCAAACTTCGTAACTGAAATTAAGGAAGGAATCAATATTACGCAAACACAACTAGTAGAACAAAGTCAAACTAGAGTCTTGGATTTTAAGAGAGCTAATTTCAATAAACTTAGAGAGAGCTTGGGAAGAATTCCATGGATAAGAATCCTCAAGGGGAAAACAACTCAAGAAGCTTGGGAAATTTTGAAAAATGAGATTATAAAAGCTCAATCTAGCACAATACCAATGAAGAAGAAAAATAACAGCTCCCAAAAGAAACCAGCATGGCTGCATAAAGAACTCTCTGACAAATTGAAAGACAAAAAAGTTAAGTATAAAAAATGGAAAGGGGGGGACATAACTAAGGTAGAATATCAGCAAATAGCCCGAGCCTGTAAAGATGAAGTAAGGAAAGCTAAGGCTCACAATGAAGAAAGGCTTGCCACAAAAGTAAAAAATAACAAAAAAGCTTCTTCCAACATGTTAAGAACAAGAAAAGGATTAAGGAAACAATTGCTCCATTGCTGGGAGAAAGTGGGAAGAAGGTGACAAGCAACAGGGGAAAAGCAGAACTATTTAACTCGTTTTTTGGATCTGTCTTTACACAAAGGGATAAAACAGTCCAACCAATCAAAAACAGCATCACAAAAAATCAGATTAGGAACACAAATTGAAATAGGGAAGAAAATAGTAAGTGAGCACCTGTCTACCTTAGGCGAGTTCAAGTCACCAGGACCGGACAGATTATACCCCAGGGTTCTGAAGGAACTGGCAGATGAGATCTCAGAACCACTGAACTATATCTTTCAGAGATCCTGGAGCACTGGGGAACTGCCAGAGGATTGGAAAAGAGCTGATGTGGTTCCCATCTTCAAAAAAAGAAAAAAAATAGATCCAAGAAACTTTAGACCTATCAGCCTGACCTCAATACCAGGAAAAATTCTTTGAAAGATAAGCAATGAATCAACGAACACCTAGAAGTAAATAAAGTAATAGCCAAAAGCCAACATGGGTTTGTCCAGACTAATCTTATTGCACTCTTTGACAAAGTGACAAAATTAGTGGACCAGAGGAATGCTGTCTATATAGTTTATTTGGACTTCAGTAAGGCATTTGATAAGGTAGACCATAACTTACTACTAGATAAAGTAGAAGAATGTGGGTTGGACAGCATCACCAGCAGATGGATTCGTAACTGGCTGACCAACTGCACTTAATGTGTAGTCCTCAATGGAACTGCATCTACATGGAGGGAAGTATGTAGTGGAGTACCCCAAGGCTCTGTTTTAGGCCCAGTACTCTTCAACATCTTCATCAATGATTTGAATGAGGGAATAATCAAATTTGCAGAGGACACCAGACTGGCAGGAATACCCAATACTCCAGAAGATAGGTTTAAGATACAGAAGGACCTTGACAAACTTGAACATTGGGCACTATCTAATAAAATGAAATTCAATGGTGAAAACAGTAAGGTTCTACATTTAGGCAAGAAAAATGAAAAGCACAGGTACAGTATAGGTGGTACCTTCCTCAATAGTAGTAACTGTGAAAGGGATCTTGGAGTCCTAGTGGACAACCATTTAAATATGAGCCAGCAGTGTGCAGCAGCTGCCCTAAAAGCCAACACAGTTCTAGGCTACATAAACCAAGGGATAGAATCAAGATCACGTGAAGTGTTAATACCGCTTTATAAAGTCTTGATAAGGCTGCACTTGTAATACTGCATTCAGTTTTGGTCACCATGATGTAGAAAAGATGTGGAGACTCTAGAAAGAGTGCAGAGAAGAGCAACAAAGATGATTAGGGGACTGGAGACTAAAACATATGAAGAACAGTTGCAGGAACTGGGTATGTCTAGTTTAATGAAAAGAAGGACTAGGGGAGACATGATAGCAGTGTTCCAATATCTCAGGGGCTGCCACAAAGAAAAGGGAGTCAAACTATTCTCCAAGGCACCTGAGGGTAAAACAAGAAACAATGGGTGGAAACTAATCAAGGAGAGAAGCAACTTAGAGCTGAGGAGAAATTTCCTGACAGTTAGAACAATTAATCCGTGGAACAGCTTGCATCCAGAAGTTGTGAATGCCCCAACACTGGAAGTCTTTAAGATATTGAATAGCCATTTGTCTGGAATGGTATAGGGTTTCCTGCCTAGGCAGGTGGTTGGACTAGAAGACCTTCAAGGTCCCTTCCAACTCTGCTATTGTATTGAAATTGACTAAAATCTTGACTGAGATATTTGCTTATTTCAGGGATATTTGCCAGAAAATTGTGAGGTATGTTTCAGTGGATTATCAGCCATATAATTACTTCAGTGATATACATAACGTAGGCACCAGCAAAGCAAATGGGCATATATTTATGTGTAGGCTTTGTTTCAAAATAATAGAAGCAAATATTAATCAGACCATTGTTGTTACATCAAAATTTGTGTTTATTATATTTTTTTATCTTCCCTTTATTATTTTTATAAATAACTCAAGACAATGAACTTACATAATCTTATTTTCCCATAACAACCACCTCATGAGGTGGGCTGGACTGAGAAAGAGTGACTGGCCCAAAATCATTCATCTAGTTGGCATTCATGCCTAAGGCAGGACTAAAACTTAACTGTCCTGTTTTCTAGGCGGGCACTTTAACACTGGCTGTCTATTTTTAATATATTTTTCTTGTTTTTATAATTCTGTTAATATATTCCAATTAACTATTTTTTATTAACTGCCTGAAATATCATAAATCTATCTCTTCCACCACCATCCCTTTACTCCTAGGAATTCTCCCCTTCCCTGAAATTGCTGTTTGACCCCAAAGATGGCAAATCGTATCCTTTGGTTGAAAAGGGAAAGGGGGGGAAAAATAGAAGGGAGAGAGTTAGATACTATTTTGGTTATTATTTAAAAAGAAAAATAACTTGACCATTAAAATACCATGATTTACAACCTATCTAGTATGAACTAGATGAGTGTTTCTTAATTTTTTCATCTCATACTGTATTAAAAATTAAAATCGATGTCTTCATTGCTGCTACTGCTTCTCGTGATTTTTGATGGATTTTAATATGTTATTTTTTTTTTAATATAGGCTAGCAAATAATTTTGATCTGAGGATCCTGACAGGATGTTGGAAACCTCCAAGGCTCCCAGAACCTTACTTTAAGAAACACTGGTCTAGATGGTGATCTAATTTCTTCTTCCTTTCATACTTCTTTCAGAGTCAGTGTGGAGTGATGCCTTTTTCTGTATATATGAACCCAATCACATAAAGCCTTCTGAGACAGTTCAAGAAGGATACCACTTTAGCAATAGCAGCAGCACTTAGATGTACTGTATATATCACTTCATAGCGCTTTATAGCCCTCTCTGAGAGGTTTAGAGAATCAGCATATTACCCCCAGCAATCTGGCTCCTCATTTTATCGACCTTGGAATGATGGAAGGCTTAGTCAACCTTGAACTGGTCAGGATTGAACTGCTGGCAGTTGGCCGAGTTAGCCTGCAATATTGCATTCTAACTATTTCACCACCAGAGATTAGCCCTGTTTCCTTCATTAAATCTTCACTCTTAGGCCCCGCATTATAGTTAATAATATTTTGTCACTACAATGATACTGCACAGCATTTTAGTATTTTATATACATTTCCCCTTTTACAACATTAGTTACCTGTTAACACTAAAGTGGATGATTTTTCTGAACATAGTAGGTCAACCAAGGTAGAAATTCCTCTTGCAGACAAAGTAACTTGATCCACATCAATTATAATTTTTGCTAGAACTACAATCTGAAACACAAGATACTTTTTGACACAAAAGATAAAACAGGTTTCCTGTAATTTTGCATTTTTTTTTCCATTTCTTATTTTTCACGGTATAATAGTCTAATCATTTTAGTGACAATATTAAATAAACACATTAGTGGGAATTTTATAATTGCAAAATCTTAGTAGTAGGAGAAAAAAAATCTGGATTAATTAAGATTGGGGGTAAAGCATTTTATATTATCATCATCACTACCTCATTTTACTTTATTAGAAAATCGCCATATTCATTATGCTTCAAATTTAAACATATTTACCTTTCACTAAATTTCACATAATTTAGTCAATTTTAATTCTATATAGATTTGCAGAAGATTGCCACATAACAAGATAAAAGCCTACAATTTGAGTAAAAGGGCTCAGTGTCCAATAATGCCTAAGAACTAGGAATGAGGAACAAAGCAGGTAAAATGTTCTCAAAATATTAATTAATCTCCTAGAAATATCTGAAGTGGTTTGAATCAGCCATCAAACTCCTCAAAGGTTTCCTGAAAAATTAAGATTTTAACAGACCAACAAAAAGTAGAAACGAGACTCATAAGAAAAGGTTCCCTATAGACTGTTTTTCAAAACATTTGTACAATGATATAAAAGCCCTTGCTTTTCATCATATCTACTCGTTTTCTACAGCAGACGAGAGGTAGTATGCTGCTAATTCCCACCGGTTTGGGCAAACTGGTAGTAGCAGCAGTTTGAGGCTCTGCCCACCCACCCACCCAGACGTCATCATGGATGGTTCACCAACAAATGCGCGCTCGCCAAAAGCGCGCCGACGAAACCGCGGCGAGAAAACCGCAAGGTCAAAATCGCGCCGACAAATGCACGCAGAAGCGTGCCAACAACAGCACGCTGACAAAAGCGCACCTTCAATAAACAACTAACAACCTAATAGCCCTAACCCTAACCCTAAACCTAACCCTGAACCTAACCCTAACCCTTACCTTAACTTAAATCGTGCTTTTGTGGGCGCAGTTTTGTCGGTGCGTTGTTGTGGGCGTGTTTATGACATCGCGGTTTTCTTGCCGCGGTTTTGCCGGAGCGCTTTTGTCGTGTGCGCTTTTGTTGGATCACGATCATGGACCTTCTGCACATGCGCAGAAGGTTCTGTGTATGCCCAGATGTGTGCGTGCATGCTCCTACTACCGAACTGGTAGTGAAGATAATAGAATACCAATACTGCAGCAGACCATTGAAAAAGAAGGAGCCATCCTAGATCAATGCATCACACATCCTATCAATTTAGCCTGCCTCAATCTGTGGAAAGCCTTCTATTAGAAGAAGTTATTCTGGAAAGGCTTTCTGTTGCAATCCTGTAATTAATCAGATTTACGGGAACTGAGGGGAATTAAACACTTGAAATTTTCAGAGAACAGCATTTAGGAAATCTGGTCATAATCTTTCCATATTCAGGTATTGTGGAAGTCTACCTTTTTTTGGATTACAACAGAATCTTCCCAACAGTGAAGTTCAAGTTCTATGTGGCATCTCCATTCTTCCAACATGCTTATTGATAATTGTGCAAAGATAATTCTGAACTATAAATGCAATACCTAGTTTTGTACCTGAAATGCAGCCATTGCTCTATCTGTCTCTACACCTGAGTCCAGAAGAGGTTGAAATACATGCATTGATATTGGTCCAGCCTCTAAAATCAGTACCTGCTGAGTAGGATTATTGTAAGCAAAAATTGCAATAGCATATCCTGCTCGTAAACGGATATCCTTAAAACAACAAGAAAATAGTAACATGTAAACATTGCTCACATTTAGATATTGGGATTTTTTCAAACAAACCAAGCCACCGTATCTACTTTGAATTCCAGGAGAGTTAAAAGGATTTAATTTCTTTTTTACACTATTAATTTAAAGTTTTGATATTCTGTTCTTTATCTGGAAAGACACTCAGGATAGCGTAAGTAATTTAGGATTCCTGTCTTCAAAATTGCAAGATATAACAGAAAACGATGGAAGAGAAAAAGAAAAGATAATTAAAAAAACCTTTAATAAAAAGAAAAAGTGATGCTGTCAGAATGAACGCTATCTATTATTAAAATGGCAAGAGGAGATCCATGTATATAAAATGTGCATAGTTACTTCTACTACACGTGTATATTTAATTGTCACTACTTAATAGGCTGCATACAAATGTCATTATTAAGTGACAAAGATTCTTTGTTCACATGAAAGTGGGACATATGGACATTATAACATTGACCCAGTAAGTTAATTCTGGGTCTAGTATACAATATTTACAGGTTTTTGTAGGATTCAATTTATTCTCCCACATCAATTATGTCATCTAAATATCACATCTTAATTAATTGTTCTATTTTGCCTAATAAATTGTTACTTCAAAACAGCAGGGCTGGAGATCAGTTCTGTTAGGTCCAGAAGAGAGAAAATTTTACACTTTATTCCCATCTAATGGTTGCTTGGAGATTTGCATCCCAGATTTTATATTCAAGGAGCCTTTATTCATCAAATGCATTTTTCAATTGCTAATTGACTGCAAGGCCCAAGCAAACTATTACTTCCTATAAATATTTACAACTAGTAACTAATCCACTGAGATAAAGCCCTCACTGGAGCCTCTCTCATTCAAGTTCTGAATAGTTTTACCCACCCCACTCCTCCGCATTTCAAAGGTACACAAACAACAATATTTCAGTTAGAGATTTAGATATAAATCAATATATAAGACATAAAACAAAGCAGGTATCCCTTCAGGAAAGATGCCAGAGGGTGCAACATTTCCCTAGAACAGGTTCAGGGACGTGCAGTCACTAGAGGCAGGGGAAGCGTGGCCTCACCAGTCATGAGGAAAAGGAAAGAATTTTTAACAAATAATTAAAGCCAAGGTAGTTGCTACCAGATTCTAAGTCATAGTGACTTGGAACAGTGCTTAGTGTTAACTATAGGAGGAGGCCAGAGAAGTAGAGGCCTCTTTTGCATAAGGAATTTTTCGCCTTTTAAGAGTTAACCAAGGGTTAAAAAACAAAGAATTCCTTATGCAAATGAGGCACATGTTCTCTCGCCTCCTGTAGAGGGCATTTTTAGAGGCTTTTTAGAGTTCTCTGGGAGCAACTAGCTCAGTCTGACTCAGAGCTCTGGCCTTTCATGAGGGCAGAGTTGAAATCCTCTCTGAAACAGCTGTAAAAGGTGCATGTGTGGGGATGGGGGAGGAATTCAAAAAGTTTGATTGCATGCAGAACCCATGTTGCCTTTTCAAACACACACACACACACACACACACACACACACACACACAGCTGGATAAAAGTATATAAGCCCAGCTTCACTGAAAAGGCAACGTGATTCACCTGCAATCAAAGGCTCCGATCGGAAGGCAGCAGGGGAAGGGGGGTATGGCAGAGGAGCTGCTTTCAAGCCTTTGGAAAATATATACAATCCAACTTCTGTGTTTGTGTTTGTGTTTGTTTGAGAGTGAGTGAGTGAGAGAGGGATCCAAGTTCTCTCTGTGTGTGTGTGTCTGTTTGAGAGAGGGGGGAGGGAGGGAGAGAGGGAGGAAGGAGGGGGAGGGAGAAGAAAAAGAATGGGAAAACTTATTTTGCAAGGGGGAAAAATGCTGTCGCTTTAAATCGGAACTGAGCATGCCTGGCTGAGGAATTCTGGGAGTTGAAGTCCACAAGTCTAAAAAGCTGCCTCACCAGCCATAAAACTCACCGCACTTCACTGAACAGGTTATATACTGCTGTCAGCCCAAGCCATTACCTATTTTAATATCTAGTAGAGGGTACCTGTACTGAGAAGGAGGCTATCCAGCCATGTTATCATCTATTGCTAGAGGGGGCAAAAACTAAATCCTCCTCATTCACACAGGAAGCACACAGCAGGACTTGTGCCACTCCTTTCCCACCAGATGTAAATCTCACAGGCATACCACAGCATCATCAGTACTAGAGTGTAAAGACAACCGAAATCTCCAGAAATACTCATTGTTGATACCAGTATGTCCCAGTCCACATTCAAATGTTTGTGGAGTGAGAGCTTGTGAAAATTCAGCCTCATTGATTTGGACCACATTGTTTTTGAACTCATCATTCCTTTCAGACATTTGTTAGATGTTTTGAATGAGTAGAGCTTGGTGCTATCAGCATACTAATAGTATTGCATGTCCAAGCTCCTGATGCCAACTACAGCAGCATTGTATAGATATTAAAGTGGGATAAGTAAGTACCTTTTGGCATCCTGCAGTAAAACTGCCAGGGTGCCAAAGACTGTCATTCAAAATTACTCTCTGAAAAATGAAGGAATAAGATTTCTGTTTGAAGGTATGAGGTACAAGGATAACAATGAACATAAGCATACCTGATAGTTGATTGGTGGAATTATGTATAATGGAAAATAGTGATATATAAATATAAATGGTTGGTAAAAAAAAAAAATTTCTTTCACATGGGGATTATATAAAGGTATACTGTTATCAAATAGATAATCAAGAATGTAAGGGAACTATGATTTATTGGGAAAAAAAATACTAATCGTAATTGAACATATACTGTACAATGAAAATGAGGTATTTAGTTATACTAGATGAAAAATCTGTGATGGTAAATGTTATTCGAGAATATGGATGTTAAAACACCTATAACCAAATGACATGCTGTATGTGATGAGGCTTTTGTTGTTGTTGTTGTTGTTTTGTTTTGTTCTTTTTATGTATGTGTTGTCTGTGTAATAAAAATAAAAATTTATAAAAAAAATATATTACTCTCTGAAAATTCCCTTGCAACTATGACTAGCATCACAGAAGGACAGTATCTTCAAACTGGATCTCATGGAAATTATTCAAAAGGATAATTGAGACATCCACAAACCTCAGAAGAGTGTTACTTCCTTTGTTTCTTTTCCACAAAATGTCATCTACTAGTGTCAATAAGGGCCAATTCTGCCTCTTGTCAAAAGAAGAAGTGCATGTTTTGTGGTCTGAGCTTTCTCCAACCATTTTTGTACATCCTCAGAATCCCAAATGTACCCACAGCCTTAGGAGTTGAAGATACTTAATTTATTGTTTGATTTTAAAATTTGTATACCAAATATTTTAATGAAGTCATTACCTTATCTGGGGCATGAAAAAGCTTAAGGACATCCCGATAACTAAAGCCTTCTTTGTCTTGTAATACAGTCTGCAGACTGCTATTCTTTAGAACAATGCAAGCCAAGGAAAATGCAACTTCAACCTAAAGATTAATTAGAATTGGAAAAATTAAAACTTGAATTATAATAACTTATGAAGTGTGGAAAAGAATTGTTACGGCTTCAGAAAATCTACCTTTGGTGCCTAAGAATATTTTTTTCAGGAAAGAAAAGAGCCTCTTTCTCAGCAAAAAAAAAAAAAAAGTAAAATAGTTTATATATCTTTGCTGCTATGTAATGGTTATCTAGAAGTTGTCTGGTGCTGTAACCTTATCAGAATGTGACGTCTACATTTTTTCTCAACCTTTTATATCATTACATTTTAGAAGAAAAAAACAAAAGGAATTACACTATATAAGCATGAAGCATATCATAAAACGTAAAATTAAAAGCAAAAATCTTTATGAGTTTAAAGTGTTTTCTTCTTTTCAAATCCCCAAATCTATGCGGTTTTTCTCCTGTTCTGTTTATCCTAAATGTCATGCAAACAGTTCTAAGTACTGTAACAAAGTGTACATGCATAGAATAAAAATACCCAGGCATAAATATTGTAGAAACCTTCCTTATCTGTGCAAATAACAAATACATGTCACTGAATATTCTAATGTTCATAGGGAAAACTGCAGGATCTAATAATCTTTAATATTCCTTCTCTTTATGCATGTATATATATGTGCCAGTATGATTTATGATTCTAGTGCTGAAGTGAAATAGAGGGCCCACTAGGCCAGGATTGATCATAGTCATGATCTATCCTAGGCTTTCAAAGCTAGCTAATTATATGAAACACTCTCTCAAGATAATTGTGTCATTAGGATATGACTATCCACTTCTATTCCCAGGAAATCAGCTACTGGTTGTTAAGACACTGCCCACTTGATTTTAGGGTGGGTTTTTTTTGGTAGCTATATATATTTCATCCTCTAACTTCATTCCTGCACGCTGAAATAATATTAATATATTATCCATATTTTAATTACCGGTAATACTGATATTATGGCAAAATCAAATACAAGGTCTTAAGACTGAAGTTCTATTATCTAATGTGATAGGCTTTTTATCAGCAGCTAGAGCAGCTAAGGCTGTCAAACTCGCGGGCTCGGGTCACGCCCATGCCCGGTTTAGCAAAGGGGGGGGAGTCACAATATGTCACATGACGATGCTGTGACAACGCAGGTTTGACCCCGCTGAGCTAGAGTTTTCAACATTCTGCAAATGTATTTTCTTTTATATTATTCAATGAAGCAAAACTATTAAAGCTATTCAAGAACTATAGCTAGTCCTAGTTTAGTGACCACAATTGGAACCGGCAATTTGGTTCTTATGAGAAGTAGTTATTTTTTTTTTCATCACCATTGTAACTGAACAGTCATCATCTGAGGCAGTTGCTAAGTGAAGACTCTCTAGTTTAGAGCTGTATGATAAACATTTAAAACCCACCTTTATCTGAAGGGATGGATGAGTTTTAAGTAAATGAACAAGTATAGGCAATGCTCCTTCATCCACTACATTCTCTTGACTAACTGGATTGCTTATATGAGCTTCACCTAGATGTTTGATGTCAGGCAAAAAGATCCATACAAATGAAAGAAGGGGGGGGGGGGGGAGAAAGGAAAGTTAGCAAAAGCAAAATATGACCCCTTAACTGTTCTTTACTTTTAAGCAAGCATATGCTAAATGCTGTAGCTCAAATCAATGGAAAGTCCTCATGAAGCAACTTAGTGAAGCCCTTTGAGTCCAGAAATGAGGCATGTTTTTCTGTCCAAGTATAAACAATATATGAGAGCCAATTTGGTGTAGTGGCTAAAGCACTAGAAAGCGGAAAACTGGGAGTTCTAGCCCCACTTTAGGTACCAAGCCAGCAGGGTTATTTTGGGGCAGTCACTCCCTCTCAGCCCTAGGAAGTGTTCAAAGGCAAACCACTTCTTAAAAAAATGCCAAAAATATTGGCAGGATTTGCCCAGGTAGTTGTTATGAATCAAAACTGGCCCGAAGATAAATAAATAAAATCTAACAACTCCCCAAATTAGGAAACATAATCTTGTGAGAAATAGAACTAGGATTACTTTTAAAGTTTTAAAATACTAGATGAAGAGATTTTTAAATTCCCAGACATGAAAAAATATTTTAGGATGTTTAGAACTTACCATTATTTTACTACTGGTTTTAATATGTCATTACCATCAGTTGCATTGATTTTACCTCAGAAAGCTAGTTTCACTTTAGCTTTCTTATTAGACCCTAGTAATATCCTGGTTTAAAAATAGGGTCAGGTAGCAGATTAAAGACATGTCTGCAGCTGATATCTCTACAGTACAGTAGTGTCAGAATACTGTATTCTGTACTGAGTTAGAAGGATATATGGACTGACTAATCTGATTTAAAGCAATCCTGTATATTCCAAAGATATCACTGGAAATGATTGTATTAAGGTCTATTCTTGTATAAAGTCTTCTAGAAAAACTGGGACTAAATACTTTGTTTCCCTGAAAATAAGACCTCCCGGATAATAAGCCCTTTTGTGCGCATGCGCTAAAATATGCCCTCCCCCGAAAATATTGCAACAAGGCAGCAGCCATGAGGTGACCACGCTTGCCGTCTCCTGCACCTCAAAAATAATAAGACCTCCCTGAAAATAAGGCCAAGCGCTTATTTCAGGGGAACATGGTATAGGTTGCTAGCAATAATTTCATACCATCTGTTCTGATGATTTCTTTAGACTTACTTTTTTTTTAAAAAGAAAACCTTACCAAGCCAACTATAGCCTCAAAAGCTTATACCAGGAAATTCAGAAAAAGAATGAACTAAATCCCAACTGGGCTATAGTTGGCTTTGTGAGTTACAAAATATGTAGATGTAGGATTGCAGCCATTTTGATAACGCATCTGTTTTGTGAAGTGGGTTGCCATATAGGGGGAAATAGCTCTCAAACCTGTCCAATATTGTATAATATTAAGACTACTGTTTCCTAGGCCCTTTCATGGTTCTTACTCAAAAGCTTTAATACTGTTTTTGGGAGTAAGAGAAAAGGAACTACAGACCGATACACATTGTGCCTAAGGCTTTGATCACACTAAGGAGGGTGCCTTCTGCTATCCTTCCACTTCTTAACAGCCGGACCAAAGGGGCGATTCCATTCCCTTCGCATATTTGGTTCTGGTGAATTTCACTGTCCTTGCTAAGGGCTATGACAGCTTCTCCTCCTTCCAAAACAACAAAAGTAACAAATACATTTAAGAACTTTTGAACTCCTATATGAGTTTGTGCCTGTATTGCAGAACAACAGCGACTTACCAACACACTGCATTTTATCAGATGGTGATAGAAGCATGTCTATAATTAAATTATATCCAATCTGTTCTGCCATGAATTTCTGCTGCTTCAGGGTTTGTCCGGCTAGGGCCCAGAGGGTTACAGCCCCTTGTTCTTTCACCTTCAAGTGAAAGGCCTGGAAGTTGACCCAAAATGAGAAAGTTATATGTGAAAGCTTATGAGCATAACCATATCTACTCTATAGGAAGATGCTTTTGAACTCTGCTGTTGAAGAAGACTCCTGATAGTACCATGGATAGCCAGGAAAACTAGCCAATGAACGATCAAATAAACCAATCCAGATCTCACTTGGGGCACAAATCACTAGGCTGAAATGATCCTACTTTAAAACATTTATGTGAAGGCCCAGCTTTCTGGAGAAGTATCTAATATGGGGAAAATGAAAGGAAAGGACCACAGCAGCCAGGTGGGTGAACTCAGTTATTGTTGGGAGACCTGAAGGACTAGGTTAGGGGATAGATAATCAAGGGAAGAGTGATGTGATGACTGAGTGGCTAAGACACTGAGCTTGTCAATCAGAAGGTCGACAGTTCAGTGGTTCAAATCCCTAGCACCGCGTAACAGAGCGAGCTCCTGTTACTTGTCCCAGTTTCTGCCAACCTAGCAGTTTGAAAGCACATTAAAAAAGCAAGTAGAAAAATAGGAACCACCTTTGGTGGGAAGGTAACAACGTTCTATGTGGCTTTGCATTTAGTCATGCCGGTTACATGACCACAGAGACACCTTCAGACATTGTTGGCTCTTCAGCTTAGAAACGGAGATGAGCATCGCCCCTAGAGTCAGGAACGACTAGCACGCATGTGTTGGGGAATCTTTAATTTTACCTTAGCCATGGGAAAGTCTAGCTATGTAGTCTTTAAGAATTGACAGTACTTGATGGTATGCTGTCATCATCATCCCTTATACAATGACTTGGGTCCACTAAAAAAATCAAAACACTTGCCTTGAGGAGCTTCAGGAGGAACGTGGTCACAGATTTGGCTAGAAATCTCATCTGGATAATAACGTTCCCTTCACAGAGTGCCTCAATTGCCATTGCTCCTTTAACCTGGACACTGATTTTCCTTCCTCTGAGAAGTTGAATTAGAGGATCAATAACATTTGCCGCCACAATAGCATTCTGCATTTTCATATTCCCACGACAAATTTCTGCAATTACTGCTGAGGCCACTGCCACCAGGACATCTTTAAGCAGAAAAAAAAAATACAGGAATAAAAGCCAGATATGTCTGACTTAATCTGCTTTAACCTTTTAAGGACTCTCATTACTTATAGTAGTAACGACAATTTACAGATTGAATACTTCCTTTTGAATGATTTTTTTTTACTTTTCTGACCAATGATAAATCACCTCAAATTCATCAATGAATCCCCAAATGGTAATCACTATTATACCTATGATTTTGAAATAACCATTTTCTGTATACCCTTCACGTTATCTTCCCATTTTAAAACAAGAAGCTATAGCAGGTTATCCTCTTTATATTGGTATTGATGTGCCAGGAGTATATGTTTTCAATGTTCATAGAAAAATTATGGAATACCATAATATACATAAATAAGAAGCATAAACTATAGATGTTAGATTTTTTAAAAATATTAGGGTGTATCCTCTTATTTTATTCTTTATTATATCTATTTCCTGACTAAAATTTACACTAAAATGCTTGACAAAGATTTGTTGCTGCACTTAGATAATGATGTTACAGTTCCCCCCTTCAAAATATTAAAGTCAGTTTTCTAGACCTTGTAAAGCAAGATATTCCTTTTTTTTAATTAAATTTTTTTTTAATTTTAATTTGAAACAAGTACAACATCTTTCTTTACATCTGCAACATATTCCTTAATGGGTAATACAAATGAAGGACAGAACCAGGAATAAGAAGGTAAAAATTTCCTAATAAATGTATCTATTCCCCTTTGCACTGAGACTTCAAAGACTGCATTTTATTGTTGAGTCTAACTACTGTTTTTTAGAAAATAGATACTGCTGGTGAAACAGATGTCTTCTCCTGGAAGTCCCATCACCCCAGAAGTAAAAAGAACTAGAAAGTTAAGTGATCAGTAAGCTATGTCATTCCCTTAAAACCGATTAGTCAATTTTACTATTTTTGTTTTTACCTGAATCTGAACCTAAGAACTGGACAAGTGGTTCAATACCATTCATTTCTTTCACTTTCAGCTGATTCTGTTTATTATTCTTGCATAATACTCGGATACAGCTCATGACATTCACAAGCAGATCTTGTAAGTCATTGTCCAACAGACTGATGAGAGCAGGAATTCCATGCTACATTAAAAAAAATTATAAGGGACATAGGCAAAAGTAGAATGAATAAGAACTAAACAATACAATGGGCTGAATCTAACAAAAATCTCAATCTTTCACAGGGTGGAAAGGCAATTGTTCCTATCATTCTCTCCATAGTTCTTGAGATCTCCTGGAATATGGGATGGGAGGAGTGGGGTTTGTGGTATCTTCCTTAGTCTTGATGGGTCGGTGGGATGAAAGGAAGGGAAAAATTCAGTGAGTACCACTCTCCTTTCTCTACCAATCAAAATATTCTATCAGAACTGTAGCATAATAAAAATAAACACCTGTGGATTCAAGTCAATCTGTCATGTTAAATACACTGTATTTCACAAAACAGAATCCACCTTCAAGATTGCAAACTTTCAACTCTGAGGATCCTTCTCCTTTCCTCCTTCAGCTCATCATATGGCCACTTTTCAGCACATGCCCATTTTTAAAAACGAAGTGTGTTTTTGTTGTCCAAAATTGATTTTAAAATTTCATATCCTAAGTCAAGCAGAATCTCAATCATCAAGAGTAACCTTAACTACAATTAAAATTAGTTCAAGTTGTATCTCAGCAATAATTAACATTGGGGCAGAAATTCAGTTCAGAGCAGGGGTGAAATTCAGCAGGTTCAGGAGAACCCGTAGCGGAAATTTTGAGCAATTTGGAGAACCAGCAAATACCACCTCTGGCTGGTCCCAGAGTGGGGAGGGAATGGAGATTTTACAATATCTTTCCCCCAGGAGTGGGGAAAGAATGGGGATTTTGCAGTATCCTTCCCCCAGGAGTGGGAAGGGAATGGGGATTTTGCAGTATCCTTTCCCCAGGAGTGGGGAGGGAATGAGGATTTTGTAGTATCCTTCCCCTGGAATGGAGTGGGGAGGGAATGGGGATTTTGCAGTATCCTTCCCCTGCCATGCCCACCAAGCCACACCCACAGAACCATTAATAAAAAAAATTGAATTTCAACATTGGTTCAGAGGCTAGTATAGAAAGAAAAGGTTACAGTCAACAGGCATATTCCTGATTTGTCAAATGAAGTCAACAACAACAGAAGTCATAGTTGTGGCTGCAATGTCAAAGCAGAACTTAGAAACGGCCAAATGCACTCAGACAGGCCTCTACTTTATAATACTTCTAAACATCAAACAAATAGGAATAATGTCATAAATAATAAAAGGCGTGTTCCTTATCATGGAAAAACACACCCATCTTATTATTATTCTAATTAATTTTTTAAAGAAGGGTAACTGCAAAAGTGAACATTCCCCCCCCCCCCCATTAGATTTACCAGTTCAGCGATGATGACTTGATTATTATCCAGCTGGGCAATATCATATAAAAACACTGCACAACGAGACAGCAATTCGGGTTGTTCCACAGACAAGAGCTTAATTAACACAGGGATGCCTCCAGCTTCTACAAAGGCTCTGACAATTGACTCATGGGTGGAGATGTTACTCAACACTCCCAGAGTGAGGCACTCCAATTTGATGTCTTCGCTCTTCAACAATCTGATTAATGAGGGTATGGTACCTGCCACCAAGAACAAAAACAACACACCAGTTACAGCAATGAAACATGCCTTGAATCTCTCCAAGGTTCTGACTTCTTTAGGGGACTGTAGCAGAGAAGGAAGGTGAATTCCTTTGGTTAAGAACCGAACAACTGAGAAAAGCAGTGGGGGAAACTTCAGTTGTGAATGTTGCTGTATTTTAAATTGTTGTATCGTCTTATTTATCCCCTTCCCTGTTTTATTGTAAGCTGCCCGGAGTCCTTCGGGAGTGGGCGGCATACAAAACTAATAAAACAAACAGTGAAATCTGAAGGAGGAATGATTGCCACTACAGAATGAATATATATATATGGACAATGGGCTGCAAAACTGGGGGCCTGAATGTTACAGCACATTTTTTTTTAGGAATCCTGACTTTAGTGGGATGCTATTTGGTTCTGCGTGAGACCGCGAAATGGCTTGGACAGCCATTATATAAACTTATGCAGATAGGTAAGCCTCATAGAATAGGCAAATCCTTAAACTTTGCTTTCTATTTTCTTCCTTGCCGCTGAACCAAGAAGATAAAAAGCCTTTTATGCTTTTGCCATGGGAAAGCACACAATAAAGCAATAAGCAATATTTTCTCTGTTCTCCCCTTTTCTTTTTATTTATCCAAGCCCTCCATTTCAATGAATTAATATTTGTATATACTGATATCAATTTCTTGAAATGCCTATTTTTGTTCTGAAAATTTGCAAATATACAATTTTTCAGATAGTTGTTTCAGTTAGGCCCTTTGGTAAGTTATTTCCAGAAATATTGTTAATATTTGTATAAACTTTTCCCTAATATAAATTCATCTAAGTGCCTCTGTCTCAGATAAGATAAGATAAGATAAGATAAGATACTTTATTTGTATGCCGCCCTTTTCCCTGGGGGGACTCAGGGCGGCTCACAGTTCAGGGGGAGGGGAGGACAAACCAAGTTACATATAAGACAATACATCGTTAAAAGCACAACATTCATACTATTCGGGGAGGGTTAGGGTCTTTAGCCCCAGGCCTGTCGGGACAGCCAGGTTTTAAGGGCTATGCGGAAGGTCTGGAGGGTGGTGTGGGTACGAATCTCCACGGGGCGTTCGTTCCATAGGGTCGGAGCTGCCACAGAGAAGGCTCTCCTCCGCGTGGTTGCCAGTTGACATTGACTGGCTGATGGAACTCGGAGGAGGCCTAATCTGTAAAAAGCCCAATTGAAATGGATCCAGATAATCAATATTACACAGATGTGTTTGCTGCTATGAAATTATTACCTTTCCCTTTTTTTCTTCAGAAATGAAACGCTTGAGGCTAGACTATCAACTGAAGTGACTTCCCAGGTAAAGGAAGAATATCTTTTCAGAAAGCTTTGAGAAACACGTCTTTTAGGCAATTTAGCTGGGTCACTTTAAATGACATTTGCCCCCCTCCCCCCCGGTCCATCCCTGCCAATGCTAGAATCAGTGGTTGGTTGCAGGCAGTACACCCCGTTACGGGTGTACCGGAGCCTGCCTGGAGCACCGGGTACCGTTCCGGTACAGTGCTCTTGAGGACCCACCTGCCCACACTCCTTACCCATCTTTAAACTCTTTTGTGCTTCTGCGCACGGCACGTACAGCGCCTGCGCGATGCTCTGCCAAGCAGCTAGAGCATCACGGAGCATTGCAGAGGTGTTGCTGGATGGTAAGACACATGCGCATGCTTCGTGCTGCACGCGCGCTGCATGCATTTATGTGGAGGACGCCAGGCTCCATTGTAACCATACCGGTTGCAACGGGATCCGGAATCCACCACTGCTAGGAATTAATTTTTTCTAGGAAGATGATAAAAGGGTCACTCTTCTACATCACTGCTAGTATTCAAAGAAAACACCCAATCTAATAGGCCCTGTTTTGGATCCTTGGTCATAATGGAGAAAATTAAATCCTGAACCATTTCCTAGTAGGGAATTTGCGCATGGACATTAACATGCCTTAGGACATGAATTTTAGGTAACCCAATGTCATGCCAGCCATCTCAGGAAGCCAAACTGTTAGGCTACAGATAAATAGTGTACCAGAACAACGCCCAACCTTTGGGGCGCCAGGAACTGGTTCAATGCAGAGGGCCGTTTTTCTGCAGGCCAGAGGGGCATGGTTTCACGTGCTGCACAGATCGGGCTTTGCTTGCTTGCACAGCTTGGTGCCTGGTGGGCTGAGGAACCAGTGATTGACCATGGCCCAGGGGTTGGGAACTGTTGAGAAGCAGGCTTGATCTTTTTCACTATGTTCATTATTATTAAAATAACTTTGAACAGAAAAAGTAACAAATGATGCACATGATATCTTACCTGCCTGCAATATACAGTCCCAGTAATGATCTTTGGCAAGACAAAGTACTTCTAAACACTGTATTGCCATTAGTTTCCTAATATAGGCTTCACAATTCAGCATGCCTGTTAAGATTTTTAACAATAATTTGTTAACATTTAACAGTTGCACTAAAACATGGTCAACCCCCATGCATTTGCCTTAATTCTGGATTACAACAGTGTTTTTCTTTATAGTCTAATAGGAAAGTTAATGGTGAATACAAGGCCTGCGGTTCTCTTATTGCAGAGATTTTCTAACTCTGGGCTGGATTATAAACAAATCTGAATTCTGATGTCATTTCCAGTATTGGGATTAATACAGATGTGCTAAGATGTCTGCTTTATTAAATTGGAACTTTAAGGATCGTTTTGCCTTTGATTCTGATTTAATTCTACATGATACTTGGAACGCTGACAGTAACAGTGTTTCGTGCATCTCGTCTTATAGTCATGCTGGGCATATAATCATGGAAGTGTCTTCAGACAATGCTGGCTGCCTTGGCTAAGAAACACAGATGAGCACCATCTTCTAGAGTGCAACACAACGGGGCATGGAAAATCTTTATCTTTTTAATCTCACCCTGAAACTTTTCAGTGATTTAATCAGAATTACTATATAGGGTACTTACCAACAAGAGTTTTCCAAACTGGGAGAGCAGGGTTATTTAACTCAATTAGATGCTTCAAAACTTCTGTGTGGAAGTTTAGTGCAGCCAAATGTATTATGTTATTTCCTTCACCGTCTTTTTTTAGCCAGTCGGCTTTAAGAGAAAACAAATACTTGATACTATCTAGTGCTCCAGATACAGCTGCAAGCAAAAGTGGCGTGGAATGATATCTATATATAGAAAAAAGAACAAAATACTGTGATATGAAAAAAAAAAACCTGACCCAAATCAAAAGGAATACACTGGATTTTAATTCATGTACAGGTATTTCTTGACATAGGACGAGTCGCTTAGCAATCATTCAAATTTACGACGGGCTCCCCCCCAAAGGTATTTATGGTCCAGTTCCAAAGCTCCAATGGCTGCCACCCCTGGTCACGAGACCACGTGTTGGGCAGAAGGAAACTGGCCTGCATTTACGACCATTTGCAGTGTCATCCAGTCATGTGACTGCATTCTACCACATTTTTGTTTGAAAATGATTGTTTACAAATATGTTCCCTAGTGAACAAGGGCTCCACTTCACAACCATAGTCACTTTACAACCGCAGCAAAAAAAAAGGTTGTAAAAACAGGTCTGGTCATGTGGTCACTCGCTTTTATGTTTGTTGAATGTTTGAATGTTTATTTTATTTATATGCTGCCCTTTTCCCCCGAAGGGGACTCAGGGCGGCTCACAACTCAACCAAGGGAGGGGGATACAGACAAAAATTAAAACGACACGCAACAATACATAATTTAAAACACACAACAGTCATACCATTCGAGACGGGGGTAGAAGCTTTTTTTAGCCCCAGGCCTGTCGGAATAGCCAGGTTTTAAGGGCTTTGCGGAAGGTCTGGAGGGTGGTGAGGGTTCAAATCTCCATGGGGAGTTTGTTCCAGAGGGTCGGAGCGGCCACAGAGAAGGCTCTCCTCCGGGTAGTCGCCAGTCGACACTGGCCGGCGGATGGAATTCGGAGGAGGCCTAATCTGTGGGATCTAATCGGTCTAGAGGAGGTAATTGGCAGCAGGCGGTCTCTCAAGTACCTAGGTCCAATACCATGAAGGGCTTTATAAGTGACGACTAGCGCCTTGAAGCGTATCCGGAGACCAATAGGCAGCCAGTGCAGCTCGCGGAGGATAGGTGTTACGTGGGTGAACCGAGGTGCACCCACGATCGCTCGCGCGGCCATCATGACCATCATGACTTAGGACTGTCACAGGCAAGCTCCATTACAGTCATTAAGCGGGGAACTACTTGTACTTCACCTATCTAAAAAACCCTCAAAGGAAGTCCAAGTAAACAAATTAAATTTACATGGCACATTAGTATATTGATAAGTATGAGCTAAATGAGGACTCCCAGACTATCAGATGAGACTCACTTTTCAGGTGAACTATACCAAGACTCAAAGGCAAGTATCATCCTAGTCAGAGGTGTCAAACTCAAGGCCCGCTGGCTGGATCTGTCCAATGGAGTACTTAGATCTGGCCTGCCAGCCCACCCTGGAAAAAGCAAAGGACCAGCCCGCAGTGCTTCTGCCAGCAGAAACGGAGCTCCCGAGCTCCGTTTTACTTGCAGAGAATTGCAGGAGGCCATCGCAGCAGAGCGCTCAGGCCACCACAGTTACCCCAACCTGAGTAATGTCAAGCTGTCCACATCAGCCCTGGCCACACCTAACCCAGCCCTCCCTTGGTCAAATACAACCCTGATGTGGCCCCCAATGATATTGAGTTTGACACCCCTGATCTTTGTCAAGAGTTACGGTTTTTATCCTCCTTAGAAAAATTTCTGTAAGGAGGCTAGCAGAATTTCATGTCCTTTTTCTAAAAAAAGAAGTTCTATTTCTATTTCTGTTCTAATAATATTACATTCCCCTCAGCTGATCTTCCTACAATTTATTATTACAGCAAGGTGTCGAGCTAGATAAAATTTGCACACAAGAAGGGATGGGAATTTTGACTCAGGAGCGACCTTATTTGAAGATCTGTGCATATACAGATAATCCTTGATTTATGACCGCAATTGAGCCCAAAATTTCTGTTGTTAAGTGAGACAGTAGTTAAGTGGATTTTGCCCCACTTTACAACCTTTCTCGCCACTGTTATTAAGTGAATCACTACAATTGTTAAGTTAGTAACACAGTTGTTAAGTGAATTTTGCTTCCCCGTTGACTTTGTTTGTCAGAAGGTCGCAAAAGGTGATCACATTCGGTGGGACACTGCAACTCTCATAATTATGAACCAGTTGCCCAGCGCCTGAATTTTGATCAAGTGGCCATGGGGATGCTGTAACTGTCATAAGTGTGAAAACGGTCATAAGTCAGTGCCTTTGTAACTTCGAATGATGACTAAATGAACTGCTGTAAATCAAGCACTACTTGTATAAGCGTATGTATTCATTGACTGGCCTCACTCTATCTGCCCAGATTCCTTAGTATCATGCCTTCAATTGTTGTTCCATGTTTGAGGACCAGTTGCCAAAATTCTTGCTTCCACCCTCTCCCCAAGCCTCTGTTCAGGCTGCCTTTCCACTGAAGCTCTACTCCAGAGCCAATGCAATGCAGGCAGAGGTGAGTTCCTACTGGTTCAGATTGATTCGGCCGAGTAGGCAGTAACTCAGCCTGCCACGCCCCCGAACTGGTTCTACTGGCAGCTCATAGGCGCCGCCATCTTGTTTTTTGCTTCTGAGCATGCGCAGAAGCATTTTTTAAACTCCTGTGCGTGCCCGAAGTGCGTCCCTGGGCGAACCGGCAGTAGCAAAAGCCGGACCCACCCCTGAATGCAGCTAACAGCTGACAACCACATCCAATTACTGTATATAGTAGCTGCCCAGAGTCACTTCATTGAGTTGGATATCTATAGAAATTGAATAAACAAACAACCAAATAAGTAAATACCCCAGGTCTTCTCACTCTGGTCACAGCAGTTCAAAACCAACCCAATCATTCCAACTGTGACCAGGTTTTTTTTTGCCCAGGTTCACCTGGTGTACCAGTTGCGGCCCTATCTGGACCGGGAGGCACTCCAAATGCTCACTCATGCCCTTGTCACCTCAAGACTCGACTACTGTAACACGCTGTACATGGGGCTGCCCTTGAAAAGTGTTTGGAGACTACAATTGGTCCAGAATGCAGCCGCGCGAGCGATACTGGGTGTACCTAGATACACCCATGTTACACCTATCCTCCGTGAGCTGCGCTGGCTCCCTATTGGTCTCCGAACACGCTTCAAGGTGCTGGCTTTAAAGCCCTACAGGGCCTAGGACCTGGATATCTCCGTGACCGCCTCCTGCAACATACCTCCCAGTGCCCAATAAGATCGCACAGGGTGGGCCTTCTCCGGGTGCCGTCGACTACACAATGTTGTTTGGTGGCTCCTCGGGGGAGAGCCTTCTGTGTAGCTGCCCCGGCCCTTTGGAACGATCTACCCCCTGAGATCCAGACCCTCCCTACTGTCTCGGCCTTCCAAAAGTCTGTTAAGACCTGGCTGTTCCTGCAGGCCAGGGGCTGCTGATCTCTGACTGAGCTTCAGCCCCATTAACATAGAGTGTATGTTGTGTCCTTTTTTTAATCCGTTGTTTTGTATTTTAACTTTCTTAGTATTTTGTTTTTGAACTGTTTTTATGTAAGCCGCCCGGAGTCCTGCGGGATTGGGTTTAGGTTTAGGTTTAGGTTTATTGGGATTTATATGCCGCCCTTTTCCCTGAGGGGACTCAGGGCGGCTTACAACCACAGGGGAGGGGAAGTGCAAGGTCAAAACAAACACTTTGTGAACAAAAGAAAAATAATAAAACACAGCTTTCATTCAGCAATCAAACACTCGGGCGGGTAATTGGAAGCCTATCCCCAGGCCTGCTGGGAGAGCCAGATCTTGAGGGCTGCGCGGAAGGTCTGGGTCGTGGTGAGGGTGCGGATCTCCATGGGGAGCTCGTTCCATAGGGTCGGGGCAGCAACAGAAAAGGCTCTCCTCCGTGTGGTCGCCAGTCGACATTGACTGGCAGATGGAATTCGGAGGAGGCCCAGTCTGTGCGATCTGATTGGTCGATTTAGGGAGGTAATCGGCAGAAGGCGGTCTCTCAAGTACCTAGATCCACTACCATGGAGTGCTTTAAAGATGGTCATCATTATCCTGAAGCGCACCCGGAGACCAACAGGCAGCCAGTGCAGCTCGCGGAGGACAGGTGTAACGTGGGCGAACCGAGGTGCGCCCACTATCACTCGCGCGGCTGCATTTTGGACTAGCTGTAGTCGCCGGATGCACTTCAGGGGCAACCCCATGTAGAGCCCATTGCAGTATTCCAGTCTAGAGATCACAAGGGCTCGAGTGACTGTTGTGAGGGCCCCCCGATCTAGGTAGGGCCGCAACTGGCGGACCAGGCGAACCTGGGCAAATGCCCCCCTGGTCACAGCTGACAGCTGGTGGTCAAAAGTCAGCTGTGGATCCAGGAGGACTCCTAAGTTGCGGACCCTATCTGAGGGGTATAAAATTTGACCCCCCAGCCTAAGCGTTGGTGTATTAGCCAAATTATTGGGGGGGAAACACAACAGCCACTCGGTCTTATCCGGGTTGAGCACCAGTTTGTTAGCACTCATCCAGTCCTTAACGGCCTCCAGACCCCGGTTCATCACGTCCACCGCTTCATTGAGTTGGCACGGGGCGGACAGATACAATTGTGTATCGTCCGCATATTGATGGTATTTTATCCCGTGCCTCCGAATGATCTCGCCCAGCGGTTTCATGTATATGTTAAATAGTAGGGGGGATAGGACCGAACCCTGAGGTACTCCACATGTTAGGGGCCTCAGGGACGATCTCTGCCCCCCCACTAACACCGACTGCGACCTGTCCGAGAGGTAAGAGGAGAACCACCGCAAAACAGTGCCTCCCACTCCCACCTCCCGCAGTCGTCGCAGAAGGATACCATGGTCGATGGTATCGAAAGCCGCTGAGAGGTCAAGGAGAACCAGGATGGACGCATAGCCTCCATCTCTGGCCCTCCAGAGATCATCGGTCAATGCGACCAAAGCGGTTTCTGTGCTGTAACCAGGTCTGAAGCCGGACTGGAAGGGGTCAAGATAGCTAGCTTCCTCCAAGGCCCGTCGAAGCTGAAAGGCCACCACTTTCTCAACAACCTTCCCGATAAAGGGAAGGTTGGAGACAGGACGAAAGTTGTTTAAGATGGCTGGATCTAACGATGGTTTCTTTAGGAGGGGTCTCACCACCGCCGTTTTGAGTACGGCGGGGAAGTGCCCCTCCCGAAGAGAGGCGGTGACAACCGCCTGGATCCAGCCATGTGTCACCTCCCTGCTGTTAGCCACCAGCCAGGAGGGACACGGGTCCAGAATACAAGTGGAGGCACTTACAGCTCGGATGGCCTTGTCCACATCCCCAGAGGCAACTTCCTGGAACTCAACCCAGAACTGATGTGGCAAATGATCCTCCTGTGTCTCAGCTGGATCTACTGCGGTGGAGTCCAAGTCCGATCGCAACCGAGCTACTTTGTCCGCCAAGAATTGAGCATAATCCTCAGCCCTACCCTGCAAGGGGTCTCCCGCATCCCTCCTATTAAGGAGGGAGCGGGTTATCCTGAACAGGGCGGCTGGGCGTGACTCGGCGGACGCAACCAAGGAAGAAATATATGATCTTTTTGCAGTTCTTAATGCTCGGACATAGTCCTTGGTGCAGGTAGTTAAGAGTGCTCGGTTTACCTCGGACCTATCGGACCTCCACTGGTGCTCTAGGCATCTCCTCCGGCGTTTCTTCTCCCGGAGTTCCTCGGTAAACCAGGGAGCTCTCCGGGATCCACTGACCCGGAGGGGCCGTAGTGGCGCAATCCGGTCGAGAGACTCCGACGCCGCCGAGTACCAGGCGGCAGCCAGAGTCTCCGCCGAACTGTGGGCGAGGGTATCAGGAATAACCCCAAGCTCCGTCTGGAACCTCAAAGGGTCCATAAGTCGCCTGGGGCGGAACCACCTGGTCGGTTCCTCCTCCCTACGGTGGGGGTTTGGCCTCCGGAAGTCAAGCCTCAGTAGGCAATGGTCTGACCACGACAGGGGTATGATCTCATTACCCCTCAGACCAAGATCACACATCCACTGCTCCGAGAGGAATACGAGGTCGAGCATGTGACCCGCTGCATGGGTTGGGCCCCGAATTACTTGGGTCAAGCCCATGGCCGTCATGGAGGCCATGAACTCCTGCGCCCCATCAGAGCGTTCACCGAGCGATGGCAAGTTGAAATCCCCCAGAACTATAAGCCTGGGGAACTCAACTGCCAGCTCGGCTACTGACTCGAGGAGCGAGGGGAGGGATGCTGCAACGCAGTTGGGAGGCAGGTACGTTAGCAGCAAACCCACTTGACCCTTGAGGTCCAACTTTATCAGCAGAGACTCACACCCGACAAGCTCCGGAGCAGGGACCCTACGAGGTAACAGAGACTCCCGGATTACAATAGCCACACCGCCACCCCTTCCCTGGGCTCTCGGCTGATGAAGCACCTGAAATCCCTCTGGGCACATCTCTACAAGGGGGACTCCTCCTTCTGTGCCCAGCCAGGTTTCAGTAATACATGCCAGGTCTGCCCTCTCGTCAACAATTAAGTCCCGGACGAGGGGAGCTTTGTGAACAACAGACCTGGCATTTAGCGACAACAGCCTGAGACCAGGGTCCTGACTACTCGCGCCATCTGGTCTTGGAGTGGGACTCCTAGGGCCGGAAGGAGGGATCTCTGCAATGTAGCGAACCCTCCTTCCCCGGTAATGGCCAGCCCTAAGGTCCCCGCCGTATCTGCCTCTCCCTGTCACGACCGCTATGCTCCGACCCACTCCCATGTCCATGGTCCCCCCAACCACCCCGGTTCCTCCCGCCTTCCCCAGCAGGTCCTCCGAGTCAAACATACTCATTTATCCACTCTAACAATTCCCACGTAAAAATTTAAAACATATAAAATACAAGGGTAACAATTACTAAAAGTGGGCCATTCATTCAATTCCAGCCAGCTCCCATACACTCAGCATTCTATTTAAAATTGCGCAGTTATAGTATGTAATAATAATAATAATAATAATAATAATAATAATATGGGAACAATGGAGGAAGCGATGGTTTGCTCCTCTCCCTTCTTATGACCTGAGGAAATGTCCTAAGCCACCAAATCAAAAGTACGTAGTATATCAGGTGGCTGTAGGCAAGCGAGATTAAATATTCGAGATTGGGCGGCATACAAATCTATTAAAACTCAAACTCAAACTTAAACCCAACCACCTCCCTCATTCTCAACTCTACCAGCTTCCTAAACCCACCAAGCAACCTGTCTCTGGTCTAGACCTCCCACTTCCAACGTTCTTCCTGGACCCCCCCCCCCTGCTTACTCACAGAGATTGAGTTTCCGCCTCTATCAGCTGTGCGTCTTTTCGGTAGAGGACTGTGATACAGGACACGTTGTCATAATAGGCAGCAAAATGGATTGGCAACCATCCTCGGTCATCGGGTATTTGGTAATCTGCTCTTAAAGCCAGAAGGAAATGAAGCGCTTCAAGGGAACCGCACTGGGCTGCTAGATGTAAAGCTGTGGGTCCCCAACCTGATAGACAACAAGAGGCAAGAGTGACCACTGGCCTTGAGGAAGGAAAGCAAAAGCTCTATCGAGTAGAATGGTTACATGCTAGCTATGTATCTGTGCGCTGTTCGTTGCTGCAGCTCTGGATGTCAGAAAAGCAACACAGACAGATAAGCCTAAAACGAACCGCATTCCAGCATTTAATAACTCAAAACAGAACCAAAAATAACGTTTCTGCAAATGGCGGGCCAAATATAAATGATATATATTTGAAAATCTAGAACGGATGTGTTTTTACAGTCTGATTAAAAGTGTAAGAATACTTTATGGCAGACTTTTCTAGCTGAGGGTTCCACTGGCAAATTAGGGATGACACACCAAAAAATAGGCAGAGGGTGGGACCAGAACAAAAATGGAGTCAACTTGGAATGGAGACAGACAGAGGTGGTATTCTGTCGGTTCTGACCGGTTCGCCCGAACTGGTAGCGGAAATCTCCCCGGCTCTATGGCATCCCGTTTAGGACACTTTCTTAGGCAAAGCGCATGTGAGGAAGGCGGAGCTCATGTGCAGACGTGGCACATACAAGTGAAGCGAGAGAGAGAGAGCGTGCGCTTGCCTCACATTTGCAAACCGGCAGGTAAATGAATACCACCTCTGGAGGTTGAAAACAAATTTTGATTTCAGAGTGAGAAGACATGTGGTATTTATTTGTTTTCAACCTTTCCCCATTCCATGTTGACTCCTTTCTGGTCCCTCCATCTACCTATTTTATTTAAAAAGAGTAAATTTGAATTCATGAAACGTATTTAATGATTTTCATTTGGGTATTGTATAAACAGAAGATCTCAAGCGACACTAGAGGCTGTTGCAGCTCTGGTACTACGGCTTCCCTTTCCCATTTTATCTTATTCCTACATACAACATACGTATCCCAGGGCTTGATATCTTATAGTTAAAATGCATGGATGATTAGCACCTTAATATGCACAAGCAAAATATCAATGTCAAGGATGTTTAATTATATATAATTTCAAAGGGACAGCTGAGAATACATAACGTTATTAAATTCTTTTCTTTGAAATAAATAGATTAGGATCAACATGCTTCATTTGAATGGATTTGTTGTGACTCAGCAGATGTCTGCTGTGAGTTTTTCGGGATCAAGATTCAGTATGCAGCTGGGGTTTGTGGGAGGCAAGTTTGGAGATAAAAGGACGGATGCTGCCATGCCCTAGTCGCTGGAGTCAACGTTCCTTCGTGTGTTCCTTGTTTGGTATAACATTGCTTGATTATTAATCGTGATTTATGCTTGTTACACTTGGATAAGTGCTTTGGTGTTTCATGTAAACCTGATTCGTGGAGACGGTGGAAGACGTGCAGTGCTTGTAAGAGTTTTTGTTTTGAATTCTTGTCGGAGACTTGTATTTATGTTATTTCTGGGCTCGAAGCCAGTTTGAACTGAGAACTGACCAAGAAAGACTTCCTTTTAAGTTGCCTGCGTTTGTTAAAGAGCCGTGAAGGAGGGGACAGAACAGGATTGTACTCAGGATTTCTTGAAATAGAATAAAAAGGGCAGTCAAATGTGAAAGCAAGAGAAATAGCTGTTTGCATTTGATACCAAGCCAGATGTAGTGCAACTAACTTAGCTTTCACAGAGTGCCAGTTAAGATAATTTTTAATGCAATTAAAAAACTCTTAAGTTACTTCATTATCATATTCTAATTGTATGATTATTATTTTTTAAATTTAGAACTCATATCTCATTTTAAGTTGGATCTCAAAAAAGGAGATTATGGACCTGGAGAAGACAACACTCAGTGTGTGTTAGGAATATAATTCTAACGGTTGGTTTGGCAATATATAAATCATGTAACAATGCTATACCTGTTTCTTTAAATCATACTGTAAAATGTGATTGGTTGCTGTTTTCCTCAATCGGAGGAAAGAGGGAGCCAGAATGACTGTTAGCTCTCTGTTTTGTTAGATGCTGGGCTGATCTGATCTGAGCGCCATGAGCTATTGTAAGTTTTGCAATTGTTAGCAAAATTTGTGTACCGAACTGATTACATGATACTGGACTATGTTATTTGGATTATTCCTTAACTGAAAGACATTGATGACTGACTGACTTATCCGTGTATGACTTGGACTGTTTGATGGACTCTGATACCTCTATTTCCACGAAAGTAAAAGCCTATTTAAACTGCAGTGACTCTGTATGCTGGTTTGTGTGTTCTCCAACACAACTCTCACAACACTTCGCTGAACGTACTCGCTCTCCCAACGGGGAGCTTACCTAACAGTGTTTATACAGGACAGAAGCGTGGGAATCATTACCAATATGTCATATCCAACGGTACATTCTGTACTGCTATTTAAGAAAAAGCATTATCCTGCTATTCCACAATTCTCCTCTTAACATACACTTCCACACAATGGAAGAAACTGCAAGAGTACAAAGGAAAATTGCAAATGGGAAATGATTACCAGTATCTTCTGTTAAAAAAAAAAAGTCAGTGTTTGAATAAGGAAATTGTAAGAAAAATGTGTCTGCAAATATCCTTAATAGGTACAATGTTAATCTTGCATTTATTCACAACTCACAACTTTTTTCTCCAATCATGATATCCTTTTCTATGAAGGCAGGTGGAGCTGAAAATAAAAAAGATTCATTTTCAGGTCACTGTTATAATTTGTACAGGTAGTCCTTGACTTACAATCGTTCTTTTAGTGACCATTCAAATTTATAATGGCCCTGAACAAAGTGACATGACCAATTTTCACATATTGCACCATCCCCATGTTCATGTAATCAAAATTCATGTAATCAAAATTGGTAGCTGGCTCATAAGACAGCTGCAGTGTCCCAGAGTTGTGTGAGCGACCTTCTGACAAGCAAAATCAACGTGGAAGCCTGATTCATTCAACAACCACGTTACTAACTTAACAACAGCAGTGATTCACTTAACAACTGTGACAAGGAAGGTTGTAAAATGGAGCAATTTAGCAACTGTCTTGCTTAGCAACAGACATTTGGGGCTCAATTGCGGTCATAAGTCAAGGTCGGTCTGTCTGTCTGTCTGTCTATCTATCTATCTATCTATCTATCTATCTATCTATCTATCTATCTATCTATCTATCCATCCATCCATCCATCCATCCATCCATCCATCCATCCATCCATCCATCCATCCATCCATCCACTACTGTAGCTGTAATATGATAAAAGCTACATTGACATATCACACTTAGCTACAATGTCATTTTGATTTAATATTACATACAAAGAAAATAATCTCAATTATTCAGAGTTTTCAGAGCTTTCACAAAATGCTGTAAGTTTCACTTTAAATTAGTTTGCCCCTCCAGCTGGTTATTGAGCAAAATTGATTTTTGAAATGATTTTTCACATAACATCAAATTTGCATTTATGAATGTTTTCCCACAATGCTTCCACCTATTGGAAGATCTTTGTCTGACTACTGCTAAATAGTATTGATTATAGAATATAAAAAGAGGATAATAGATTTATAACATACCACTTTTTATATCGGGTTTTTGGAAACGTTTTCCTGGGGGGAAAAAAAGCAATCCAAATTATGTTGATATGCTTATTGCTACTTCATTTTTATATGATCATTTGTCTTAAAACTCTTACAATATGACAATTAATAAATAATGAATTAATAACAGATTTGGCACAGATACAAAGATAAACTCTAAGCATTGCCTACTCATTACTAGCTAAAGATGGTGGAGTGACAATCTTAGGGTGATTTAATAGGTGAGGATTAAATGACTATTGTGTATGCCTTGCAGTTTTAATTTAATTTGTTTTTTTAAAGAAAAGTTTACAAAGGCTCAGTTCATATATTCAGCTAGGCCATAATGTGCTTTGACTTTGGTTTAGTCCTTAACTTAAATGAGTTTACTCAACAAACTATGTTCATCAAATCCTGACAAACCTTGGGGTGCTTAATTAGGATAAAAATTGAAAAACAACATTAGATGACAGAATGTTAAGAACAAATGTTGAGAGCAGATATTGAGCTTGAATCCCACATTGATAAGTTATGAAACCTATGGAAGGAGCAAAACAGGATCTCATACATTTTGGAAAATAAAACGAATGACATCCTGAGGAATGAATACTTTGCAGAATGGAAATTAATAAAGGAGAAAGGCAACTCTAGAACTAAGAAGAAATTTCCTGACAGCCAGAACAATTAATTAGTGGAACAACTTGCCTTCAGAAGTTGTAAATGCTCCAACACTGGAAGGTTTTAAGAAGAGACTGGACAACGATTTGTCTGAAATGGTATAGGGATTCCTTCCTGAGCAGGAGATTGCACTAGAAGGACTCCAAGGTCCCTTCCAACTATTCTATTCTATTCTATTCTATTCTATTCTATTCTATTCCATTCCATTCTATTCATTTCTAGTTTGTTTTATATGGTTTCCAAATTCAGACTTTTAGTGTTTCATATAAATGGGAAAGAGTAGAAATCTGATACTCACAACTTGTTTGCACTATCTTATCTTTCTTACCTTGGCTCACTGGAATAGAACGCCTTTGATTAATAGTTAGATGTAATTTAACCACCTGAGCTATAATTGCCACACGGTTGTAAATAGCGGCATGATGGATGTATGCATAACCATAATCATCTGTAATAGCAAGACTGTTGATGGAGGTCCTACGGCAGAAGGTAAGGAAGATGGCAGCCAGTCCTCTATCAGCAGCAGATTTCATGCCAAAAGACAGGCTCTAAAACCACAGAAAGGGAAACAGTGAAGGTCACTCATATTATTACCTTTCCAGTTATGATTCCTTCTTGGTTTCAGGTAGTTGCATATGATGCTATAGCCTTGGCTTGGGGGGGGGGAATAGTAATTTTAAGATAATTGTGATAATAAGTATGTTAAGACAGCAGAAGAGGGGGGAAAAAACTGGAGAAAATAACCAAATATAAAGATCTGCAAATAGAAGTCGAATGACTGTGGCAAAAGGAAAGAAAGGTAGCATCAACATTAATAGGTGCCTTGGATGCAATCCTAAAACAACTGGAACACCACTTGAACAGTACTGGAATGGACAAAATCACCATCTGTCAATTGCAAAAGGCAACTTTACTTGGAGTAGCTTACCTATTCATGCCATGATACCTTTAACACCAGTTGCCTATTTCAGGTCCTTGAGAAGAACTAGATGGATTTTAAAAAACGTACCCACTCTAAACATCTGGCTGACTATTCAACCAACTCATTCAACCAACTCAATCAAGCAGCTCCGGCCCTTTGGAACGAGCTCCCCGTGGAGATTCGAACCCTCACCACCCTCCAGGCCTTCCGCAAAGCCCTTAAAACCTGGCTCTTCCGACAGGCCTGGGGCTAATGAGTCTTGTCCCTTCCTCGAATGGTATGGTTGTTGTGTGCTTTTAAACTATGGTATTGTTTTTGTTTGTCTTTTTATTCCTTATTTGTACCCCCTCTCCTTGACTTGGGTTGTGAGCCGCCCTGAATCCCCTTTGGGGAAAAGGGCAGCATACAAATGTAATAAATTCAATTCAATTCAATTCAACCATTATAAAATAATATGCTTTGTTCCTTTTTTTTCCTGTTGTGGTTTTTTTTCACTTTTAAAGCGCATTTTATATGTTACTATTGAGAATGTGTTTGTAGTATAATCGTGCCTGTATTTTGTTTCTTCCCTTTTCTTTTCTGTTATTATTTTTAAAAGCAATATAAAGTAAAAAGATCTAATTGTGATGCTGAATTGTACTAAAAATATGAATTTTGACCTTTATTTAAAAAATGTTGAGCCAGGGTCTCAGCAAAAAAAAAAAAAAGTTCAGTGTAGCTAGCTGGAAACAAATTTACAAGATCTGAAATTGGATTCATGGAATGTGTTATCAACTGATGAAATTATTTACATTCTAAAAGTGATACGGCAGCTGGAGGGAGTGATAAGGAAGGGAATTGTGATAAATGTAGAAAGAAATTCTCCTACAGATCTCGCACACTGCTCCCTCCAGTCCTCAAGAAAAAAATATTTTCTTTTCAACTATCTTTACTGGAAGATGCCATTACACCACAGAAAGGCAGATTTGAATACTTCTCCAGCATATGTGCACATCTATTAATTATCTGCCTTAATTCCCAAATGAAGCTAATTAGGTTTTTTTTTTAAATGGGAGTTTAATTTCCAAGACCACATTAATTTAATTTAATTTAGTTTGCCCTCCAGTGCATACATTGCTGGAAAATGAAACAATAAGAAACCAGGATGCCCACTCATTTGAAAATTGCAACATATAAATGAAGTAGCACGAATAACCCAACAATCAGAAGGTCATTTACAAAATTGCATTGGGCTTTTGAAAATTATGCACCAAAATTATGAACCCTTTGATTATTATTATTGCTATTACACAGCTGATGAAGTGTAGAAGCCCTGTTCTATTATGGGGGTTAAATACAAAGTCAAGGAACAGAAAAGAAAAACTTTAGCAGAAAGGGGACAGAAACTGGGTTTGAAGAACAGTAATAAAGATTAGTTTGTTTTGGTGATTAATACATTTGTTTTAAGGTAATTGTCACAGTAATAAGAATATAAATGCAAGTTTTCACAGACTTGTTCTCTAGGATATTCAGATCCTTAAAACATACCTTACATTTAATAGCTTTCCTATAGCCAAATCTTTTCTTGAATTGTTCCATTGCTTGCGTGTCACTTAATGGAAGCCTTTTTGGTTTAAGGGTGCTTATCACTTCATTGATCGCTCCCCACCACTGACTTTTAAAAAGCATATAAAAAGCTTCAAGCTCAATGCCAATTACGTAATATCTGTTTTGAAAAAGAAGCCACATTACTTTAATAAGCAAATCTTTTTACACATCATATTGTGTCTATGTATTTAACAATGCTTCTGGAAGGATGCATGACTAGTGATCTTTCAATCATGCATAATCTATATTCATCAGTCCTAAATAAAGCTATTTCTACTTCATCTCTGACAGGCAAATTGGCCTGGGGCGGGGGGGGGGGGAGGAATCTAACAGTCTCCAATACTTGGATGGCAGTTTAATTAATTCAACCCAATCAACCTGGCCAAACCCAGTGGCCTGCAGATTTCTTAGATCACAGCTTTGTAGATGTGAGTTTTAATTAAGCCAAGCTATTTGGAAGGCAGCTAATTAGGGAAAACCGATTCATAAACAGTACCTCCAGTGAGGGAGAGGTGACATGAATATACTAGAATACAATTACCCAGTTTCCTTGAAAATAAAACCTCCCCGGATAATAAGCCCAATCGGGCTTTTGAGCACATACGCTAAAATAAGCCCTCCCCTGAAAATAAGGCCTCCCGGAAAATATTGCAACACAGCCACAGCCATGAGGTGACCACGTTTGCCGCCTCCTGCACCTCAAAAATAATAAGATCTCCCTGAAAATAAGACCATTTCGGGGGGGTCAAAAGAAAATAAGCCCCTGTCTTATTTTTGGGGAAACACAGTATATTTTAATTTATCTCACCTTCCCTTCCTTGACAGAATATATGGTTCCCATATATTTTAACTTGATAAATTATAACTCTTGTTACTAATTTCAGAGAGAAGAATTCAAAGTCCATCAGTAAATCTTATGGCTTGGGAGAAATTTTAACCTGGACCTCCTAGTCAAACTCCATACCAGCATGGCTTTGCAGAGAGATTCTATGGCAGTGGTCCCCAACCTCCAGGCCACAGGACATTACCAGGCCATGAGCCAAAACCAGGCCTCCCAAAGTGTTGGGTGAGCACATGGGAGCACATCTTGTGTGAACAGTGGGTGAGCAAAATGGAGTTGCGTGGGCACACATGTTTGCCCGCCACTTGCATGAAACCATTACTTCTCCCCCCCCCCGCCCTGCACTGGTCCGCAATGCCGGAAAGATTGAGGAACTCTGTTCTATGGGGCTTGGTGTGTGTATATATGTTTGAATGAATGAATGAATGAATGAATGAATGAATGAATGAATGAATGAATGAAGTGGGAAAATCTATTTCCCATTTAACATTTCTGATTGATTGTCACCATTTGTAATAAATTTCTGCATTTTTATTTGCAGGCATCTTCAAATTACAACCATAATGGAGCCTGGCCATCGTGGTTATAAGCCGTAAATTGAATCACTCACATGACCAACATGATTTTATAACCTTGTTTGTGGTGGTTGTTAAGCAAACACCATGGTTATTACATGAACCCTGCAGAAGTTAAGCAAATCAATGGTTTGCTATGGGCTGCCTTTACTGAAAACAAGAAATACTGGGTTTTGCTAGATCCATTGTAAAATGTAGTCTCATGATGGCAGAATGCTGCAAATTGCTGTAAATGTGGACTGCGAGCTCCCAAAATGTGATCACATGACCTCCAAGGGAAGGGCAGCCATTAGAACTTCAAAACCAGGACCCAGATTGTTGGGGGCAATCTGCTGACTCTGTAAACTGCGTAGAGAGGGCTGCAAAGCACTGTGAAGCGGTATATAAGTCTAAGTGCTATTGCTAGTACTAAAGGACTCAAAATGTTTCAGCTACTTTGAACTTAATCCAGTGAACTTTCTAAATGAATGGAAATATTTCTGCATGCTCTTTACCTTTTGCCATCAAAATCCATTACTGGGATAGGATAATGTTCTCTGTAGGGTGCATCTGGATCCAGCAGTTGAGTAAGATGATGCACTGCACATGTGTGCATTTCATCATAGGCAGCCTATAACAAGAACATGATAAATATATCTGGTGACATTTACAAATTTACAATGTAAATTTGCAGATTTACAATGTAAATTTGAAAATTTACCATAGATTTTCTGTTATTGTAAATATTTTACCTCTATTTCTTTGCAACCCATTCCCATATTTTCCTCTGTTCTAGAAAGGAACATCCCACATAGTATTATAATTGGCAGGCTGATATATAGAGAAATTATAATGAACAACAGGAGACAGTTAACAAAAAAATTATTGTATGTATGATAATTTTGGTTGATTAAGTTTTCATTACAGAGCTGAAAGCCATTACAGAAATCTGGATCTGAGTGTGTCAATTATCAGAACGTATTCTGTGCTGCTGATTTTATATTAATACCCAATGAAACAGATTTCCAGAACTCTCAATTTATGAAGCAGAGCCTTCAGATTAAATACTACTTAACCTTACAATTGAACTCAAATTAGCCTCTGCCCAAAATTGAGATAGAAATTCTCTCTTCTTCTCCCTTTCCCCCTCCCTCCCTCTCTCTCCTCTCCCTCTCCTTCTCCCTCTTCTCATCCATCTACTCATCCATCCCTGGGATAGAATAACTAGCATTAGTTTTTATTCTTAAAAAAAAACCAGCTTGGTACCTTAACCTCTTTGGAAACATCTTCAAGTGAAGGCGTCCCAACATCAAATTCAATGCCACCGTGGAGATGAAAATACTGATCCTGGGCATACAAAAAATGTTGGCATTTGAAATCTGTTCCAAGCAAAAATGGGGGTAATTCACGTTCGGTTTTAACTTTGTCATCTATTAAAAAAAAAAGGAAAAGCAAGAGTTTGATTTAGAATGATGATTGTCATTATTGATCAATCTGTGTTACTGATTTTTTTTTTTTTAAAAAAAGGAATTACACTTTTCAGATAACTTCTAGAAACCTCAGTTTTCAGTATTTTCATCAAATGAAGAGAACTGCTTCTTTGGCAAATTAGTTATTGCTATAACAACAAAGAAAGAAAATAATACTGAATATATCTAAATATGTACTTGCATTTTTAAAGTACATTGGATTCAAATAAATCCAATAATTTAATTTTCAAGTGAAAGGAGTTCTGGAACATTACCTCAAAAAGTCAATTTGCTTGGAAAATGAATAAAAATCACAGTTATGATCCCAAGTGTATTTTATTAAGTTAGGTAAAAGGCAAAGATTCCCCTCGCACATATGTGCTAGCCATTCCTGACTCTAGGGGGAAGTGCTTATCTCCAAAGAACCAGCGCTGTCCAAAGATGTCTCCGTGGTCATGTGGCCAGCATGACTCAACACTGAAGGCGCACAGAACGCTGTTATTTTCCCACCAAAGGTGATTCCTATTTTTTCTACTTACATTTTACCTGCTTTCAAACTGTTAGCAGAAGCTGGGATGAGTAATGGGAGCTCATTCCGTTATGCAGTGCTAGGGATTCGAACTGCTGGCCTTTCTGATCAACAAGCTCAACGTCTTAGCCACTGAGCCACAGCGTCCCTATTTATTAAATTTTTCTTTAAAAAAGCCTTTTATATGACTACTTGGAGAATTAATGAGTTTATAATTCATAAGGTGAATTATGCCGAGGCGCCACTGCCGAGGTGGCGCAGTGGTTAAATGCAGCACTGCAGGCTACTTCAGCTGACTGCAGTTCTGCAGTTCGGCTGTTCAAATCTCACCGGTTCAGGGTTGACTCAGCCTTCCATCCTTCCGAGGTGGGTAAAATGAGGACCCGGATTGTTGGGGGCAATATGCTGACTCTGTAAACTGCTTAGAGAGGGCTGAAAGCCCTATGAAGCGGTATATAAGTCTAACTGCTATTGCTATTGCTATAATGAAGGACATATATATTAGGGACAGTAAATGCATGCATTTAAAAAAAACTTGCAGTTTTTTGTAATTCACTACAATTTGTAGGTCAAGTGCACAACTGAAAAAAGTGCAACAGTTAAGAAGAATCAACTGATCAGTATAAAGCAATCTATTAAGAACAGACAATGACAAAATATTTCTCCAACATTGTAAAAATATGTGTTAGCTTCCAATATAGGTTTTCATTACACTTTCATCACTCAGTTTTTTTACCACCACCCCTGCCTCCCCGCTGGTCAGCTTTTGAAGAGGTTCCTAATATCTTGGGGTTGTTTTTTTTTAAAAACCTGCCAAATCTGCATCCTTTTAAGTATTGCCTCTATTTTTGTTCTACACCCATGCTATCAGAAAGAGAGACCAAATGTCACCACAAAATGTCACTTTTCTCCTCTCTTGGCAGGTTTTTATTTGAAGCAGATGAAAAAAAAAGAGCTTATTGGTCCCTGCTCACTGACAGAATTCCTTCATATTCAAAACTAATTTTTTTTTAACCAAATATTAAACATTTTATAGTACCAATTTGCAGCAGTGGTGGGTTTCAAATTTTTTTCGAACCTACTCTGTGGGTGTGGCCTCCTTTATGGGAATGGCTTGCCAGCCATGTGACCTGGTGGGAGTGGCTTGCCGGCCATGTGTTTCCCCCCCCCTCTCTCTCTCCTTCCTTTTGTTTCTCTCTCCCTTTTTTCTTTTTTTCTTTCATCTCTCTCACTTTTTCTTTCTTTTTTCTTTCTTTCTTCCTTTCTTTCTCTTTCTCTCTCTGTGTGAGTCTGTCTGTCTGTCTGTCTGTCTGTCTGTCTGTCTGTCTGTCTGTGTCAGTGGTGGGTTTCAAAAATTTTTGGAACCTCTTCTATAGGTGTGGCCTTCTTTCCGGGTCCACTGGTGGAACCTCTTCTAACCGGTTTGGTAGGATTTCACGAACCGGTTCTACCAAACTGGTGCGAACTGGTAGGAACTCACCTCTGATTTGCAGGCAACGCAGAGGGACGCGAGACTTTGCATGTAAAGTAGCTAACAACGATGATGCCTTATAGCAATCCTGCAAACTTATGCCCTTCAAATCACGCTCTTGGGTTTCCAGAACAAATAAAGAGCATATCACTTTTGACCAGCAATACAAATGGTGACATTTCCAGGACTGCTATAAGCCATTATGTCTCAACCCAGCCCTTCAGTCTGTAAAAAGGTGTATAAGAATTAATTAAAGTCAGGAGTTCTTATACACTATTTGTTCGGCCTACCAGTGATTAAAAATAAGGCAAGGCCTCCGGATCACAATTTAGAGCCCCCCCCCAAACCAAGGAGGAACCCAGATGACTTTTCAGAGGCTTCCTTGCAATAGCAACACCATTCAATAGATACAGGATCAATGACTATACTGTATGCTGAATTCCGACAGGGCTTGTGATACACACACACACACACACACACACACACACACACACACACACACACACACAGAGCCTTATTTTTTGCCTTGGGGCAGGTGAAGAATCTAACCAGTTTCTGGGACGCGTGACAAAGGCAATGGTGAAATTCATTTATTTTTTTTACTACAGGTTCTGTGGGCGTGGCTTGATGGGCGTGGCAGGGGAAGGATACTGCAAAATCCCCATTCCCTTCCCACTCCTGGGGGAAGGATATTGTAAAAATCTCCATTCCCACCCCACTCTGTGGCCAGCCAGAGGTGGCATTTGTCTGTTCTCCGAACTACTCAAAATTTCCACTACCGGTTCTCCAGAACCTGCTGAATTTCACCACTGGATGAAGGTCTATTTAAAAAGTAATATTATCATGCTCCAGACTACAAATGAGAAAGGAAATTCTAGTTTTATACTTGTTATATCTTTCTCAATTTCTGCCCTTTATTGCTACATATTGTTTCTGAGGCCTTCTCAATAGCTTTTTTTTTTAAACTAACCCTGTTCCAGCATATGGCAACTGATCTGACTAGGCGGAGAATAGATTAGACTCTAGTCCCAAAGGTGTTTCTTTCCAAAAGGCAACTGGTGGATCTCCTTAGGTTTTTTTCCCTTCAAAAATTTTTCACTTCTCATCCAAGAAGCTTCTGTTAGAACTGAAGAAGATTCTTGGAATGAGAAGCAAAATGTTTTCAAAGAAAAAAAAAACTCACCAAGAAAGTCTAGTTGCTTTTTGGGGGAAAAAAACCAAATATCTTTGGGACAGCCATGATCAGGATGATTGAGAATCTCCATAGATTAGACTCTAGTCTGCTCAAGCCCATTACCTCCAATAGACCGATTAGATCCCACAGATTAGGCCTCCTCCAAATTCCATCCGCCGGCCAATGCCGACTGGCGACCACCCGAACGAGCTCCCTGTGGCGATTCGAACCCTCACCACCCTCCAGGCCTTCTGCATAGCCCTTAAAACCTGGCTGTTCCGACAGGCCTGGGGCTAATGAGCTTTTGCCCCCCTCCTCGAATGGTATGGTTGTTGTGTGCTTTTAAATTGTGTATTGTTTTGTTCATCTTTTTTATCCCTTATCTGTACCCCCTTCCCTCACTTGGATTGTGAGCCGCCCTGAGTCCCCTTCGGGGAAAAGGGCGGCATATAAATGCAATAAATTCAATTCAATTCAATTCAATTCATTTTGATGGGGTAGTTAGTAATATGAACAACTGTGTGACTGTTATCTAATGTAACGGTACATTGTAACGACACTGCCCAGTTTTTTTTTTCTAGCTCAGTGATACTATTTTCAATGGCTTACTCTGACTAAGAAATGTTTCGTTTTATGGTCTGACGAAGAAACCTGTTTCAACAAACACGGCATACTCTTACCTGAATACGGCTGAAGAAGCCGGCTTAAGTTTGGGACTTTGTTTTTTCTCTTTAAATTAATGATAAACGGGATGAGAAAGCTTATCAGCTTCATGTATGCTATGTTCTTTTGAATGTCTTCTTTCTTTTCTAGATGCTTTTTCAGAAGTTTGAGCTGAAGGGTGAGCCTCTGCTGTAGTCTCTGGTATGAGAAAGCATCAAGATGATCCTCGGTCATTCTAATTGCATTAGAGAGATTGTATGCCGCATCGAACAGGAAGACATTTTCATACTGTTGAATCTTTGTCGTGGCAAATGTCAGTTTAAGTATTATATGGTCCGCAAACTGCATAAAGAAAGTTTTTTCTTCTGCGCTGTTAGGATTGTAAGTTGGATCTTCATTCATGTTTTCATCATAGATTCCTTCAAACTCTGGCTCTTTGGTAATGTCTATTAGACCTATGCAAAATACATGCACACATAAGTTCTCTAAATACTATATTAAAGATAAACATATTAAAATACAGATATATCCTATCGCAGGGGTCTCCAACCTTGGCAACTTTAAGACTTGTGGATTTCAACTCCCAGAGCAAAGCTGGCTGTGGTATTCTGGGAGTTGAAGTCCCTAAGTCTTAAAGTTGCCAAGGTTGGAGACCCTGGCCCTCTCCTATAGGTTGAGAACATGTGAAAGTGGCTTTCATCCTGCAGTTGATAGAGAGTGGCTAAAGTGATGATGGTGCTGTTATATCCTAGGCCTCTTTAAAGGAAAAATGAAGTCAGTTATATTCATGAATGTCCAGCCTTAATCAGAAATGAGATTTATTGAAACCAGTGGCAGTTGTATTAGATACAGCTCACTAGTCTCAAAGATTTCAGAATGCCTTCTCTGTGGATGATGTGGATGATGAATCCAACCTATAAACCTCAGAGAGTTTTTTTGAACTCAAAGGGAGCCTATTTCATGTTAAAGATAATCCTTTTTCACCAAGCATGTTAATGCTTGATTTAAAAAAATAATAATCAGAAAATTAAATTTACAGAACTGTTCAATTGCTATATACAAAATATTTTGGCCATCAATCTCTAACTATTGAAAGCCTTGCCAGCAATACTTAACTATTTTCTTCGCATTTGAGAGTACCAGAAAAACCAAAATAACACCATGTTGAAGGAAGGACCCAGAGTGAATAGCATGCATGCACAGGAACAACCAGTTAAGACCAATCATGTCTAGATGACATAAAAATCAAATAAATAATAACAAAATAAGGGAGCTAAAACAACCACTGTTACCATACTTAACAGTGGCCAAGGTTGGCCCAAGATGAAGGGCTGTTCAAGGACAGCCATCAGTGCGTACAACCCTCTATCAAACATCTTGTGTTCTCCAACCTTCATTACCTGCATTGTATTATAGTGAGGCTTGATAAGTGTGAATGTGTGTTTCAGCAATTGTATTCAATATAGCTAAGAGGTTAACAGGAGCTCTTTCTGCTTAATGTTTTCCTGACTCCTCCATTACAGAGTCTGGGAGATGGTGCTCATCAGATGAGGCAACAGGAACAAACAGTGGACTAATAAGTAAGGAGTACCAGGGAGGGAAGAGTTTTGGGAAGTATCACTACTGGAGCCACATTAACAGTGTGCTACTTTTACAGAAGCAGAGCCCAGCTATTAGGCTGAGGACCCAGTAATGGATGAATGTAGTTATTGGAAGTCTGGTCTGACTGCTACCACAAGTCCTGCTGGAAGGGCCTTGGTGACTACAAAGGATGTTGAACAATTGCTTGCGATTAGATAGTCAACCATTTGGTTGGTTTTGGATACTCAGGGATTTGGTTAAACTTGCTAGCTGGGGAAAAGATGAGGAGTGACTTTGGATGGAAACTCTGGAGTGGGAGAGCCTGGGTAACAATCTCTTCAATAACTACTCTAGCAATAGCAATAGCAATAGCAGTTAGACTTATATACCGCTTCATAGGGCTTTCAGCCCTCTCTAAGCGGTTTACAGAGTCGGCATATTGCCCCGACAATCTGGGTCCTCATTTTACCCACCTCAGAAGGATGGAAGGCTGAGTCAACCCTGACATATAGGTCCTATATGTGTTTCTTAGGTGTACATTTGCAAGCAGCCATGGGTAACTGAAACTTCATAATATGTATTCATAACATGCATGTATCGGATAATGTACAAGTTATTTTATGTGATATAGTTTCATCCCGATTACTACTTCCTATGTACATTGAACCAGGTTTTTATGCAGTGGTCAAAAACATGTCGACGCAAACTTACCAGCTTGACAGAACTCTGCCGCAGGTGTTTTTAATGTTTGGGGAACACCGTCTTGATCAATATCCATGGTGGAGCGCCAAAGTTCAGAGAACCTTACCCTTTTTTCCTTGGGCATGTATACGCCATGCCACAGGGCTTTCAACATGTAGTCAACAGCAATTAATATCTGCCCTATTCTTGTATCAAAATACGCTGGAGGGAGTGAACAAGAAGTACTCTGATCATAATTGGCATCTAGACTGATAGAAGGGATTTGGTTCAGGCAATAAATGCCCACGGCCAACTCTCTGATCATTTGATGAATTTCCCGACAGTCCAGATCTAAGCCTGGCTCCACCGGCATAAGTACAATAGCTATTGAAGTATTGACGCTTTTCATCTGACTCAGAATGCCACTGGGGAGTTCTAATGGGTGGCGCATGTCGTCTTTGGATGCCAGCCAGCTGCAGAATGAAGTGGTCAGCAGTTCCTGAAGCTCACTTCGGTCGTACTTCTCAAAGAAGGCACTAGCATTTCTCTGTGCTGCCAGGTGTGCTAAGTAGGTGGCCTCATCTGCTTGCTCGTTTCTCAAGGCCTGCTTCTTAATTGGTCTCAACATTCTTCAAAACGTTCCGTTCTGCTGTTTCTAAATGCGAATTATTTGGGAGGGGTAAAATTGAAATGAAGCAATATAACATTTGCTGGAAGAAAAATATATGAAGGGTCCTTGGCGCTCCCTGAATTTGGTTGTTTTCTTGCAGACATTTCATTACCAAACGAGATAACATCATCAGTGCTAGTAGGGAGTGGGGTTTGCTCACATTTTATATTCTCGTGGCTTGACCTGTCAGTGGAGTGGGAGTTGTACAGTTAGTCTTCGACTTACAACCATTTGTTCAGTGACTGTTCGAAGTTACAACGGCAGTGAAAACAGTGATTTATAGCCTGTTTTCACACTTACAACCGTTGCAACATCCCCATGGTCATGTGATCACCATTCGTAACCTTTTCCGGCAAGCAAAGTCAATGGGAGAAGCCAAATTTGTTTAATGACGAGATGATTCACTTAATAATTGCAATTATTTGCTTAACAACAGTGGCCAAAAGATTGTAAAATGTGGCAAAACTCAACTTTCTTGCTTAGTAATGGCAATTTTGGCCGCAATTGTGGTCATAAGTCGAGGACTACCTTATATAAAAATATATATTTTATAAAAAGAGAAAGCAGTGGGGTGAAAACCTCACAGTGAAAACCCTACACCATGGTGATGATATACAGCTATAGTACTTTACAAACATTTCAGATCCCTGACAATTTGGTGACTCTAAATGTTTTGGTTTATAATTCTTATCCTGTCTGGGACAGATTGATATTGTAGTCCAAGATATTTAGATTGGAGACGGTTGGATTAGGTCATAATTCTCTGCTTGCTTAAAATTAAGTATGGAAGTCCCACTTTAAATGATTATTAAATAATATAATTATGCTTTAATAATTTTAACTTGGTACTTTTACATTTAAATGACTGCATCAGTGCATTACACACCTATAACTATTGTTCACTTGCTTCACTGCTCACAATAAAATATATTTAAATTATGTATTATTTCAGTGAATGCCGATATGTCAATGCCTGTACATTAAAGGTAAAGGTTCCCCTCGCATATATGTGCTAGTTGTTCCTGACTCTAGGGGGTAGTGCTCATCTCCATTTCAAAGCCAGAGCCAGTGCTGTCCGAAGACCATTTCCATGGTCATGTGGCTGGCATGACTAAATGCCGAAGGCACATGGAACGCTGTTACCTTCCCACCAAAGGTGGTCCCTATTTTTCTACTTCAGGTAGAAAACTGCTAGGTTGGCAGAAGCTGGGACAAGTAACGGGAGCTCACTCCGTTATGCAGCACTAGGGAATCGAACCACCGAACTTGTGATCAATAAGCTCAAATTTTAACCACTGAGTCATCTATACGTTAGATTATTACTAATAATGTTGTATTATTGTGGGCACTGTGTCTGGAGATTATCCCCATCTCAAGAACTAATTATAAGGGTTGTTTTAAATCAAGAAAGAACTTGGAAAAGAGTCAGAAAAGAACCGAGCACCATTATCTCTGTGATGGAGAACTATAGCACGCATGCCCAAAATGGCATGCGGAGTCTTGTCGCCTGGCACTCATGGTATCACCCGTTCCTTTTCCGAGTTTGTAGCGCACATGCGTGTATGATGATCAGCTGGCTTTCATGTGCACGGCAGCGCCGGAAACTGAAAGAGCTGGTCTTCTGTTTTCCGACACGCCAGCTGATCTTTGCGTGTGCATGTGCGCCAGTAATCGGAAGACTAGAAGTTAATTTTCCATCATGCGCATGCCCCCTGGGCAGCTCCTCTTCTGGATTGCAGCCCCAAAGAGCGTGTGAATGCTACCCTTTTGACACTCGATGCTGAAAAGATTCGCCATCACTGATCTATCTCTTTAACATCTTCAGAATTAAGTGGCTAGAACAGTGTTTCTCAACCTTGGCAACTTGAAGATATCTGGACTTCAACTCCCAGAATTCCCCAGCCAGCAAATGCTGGCTGGGGAATTCTGGGAGTTAAAGTCCGGACATCTTCAAGTTGCCAAGGTTGAGAAACACTGGGCTAGAATCCTCAGAGATATGGAAAAACTGTTCAGAAAGACTGGAGACAGAATTTTTTTTTAAGGAAAAGAACTATTTTTGAAATTATAGGGTAAAGTCTGTTTATGTTATCCCTAGTAATTTTACAAGCTCAGTTCTTATCTGTTTAATGCAAATTACAAGCTCTACATTAGAAACTAGCATCATTTTATAATCTGTCCTGAGTCTTTTATTTTCCTTTGTATTTTTTTTTATGGAACCTCCTTTTAAGTCAGGACCTGAGATCTGAATATCTTTTATGAGACTGGCTGATCTTCCAAAAAGAAAAGAGGGGAAGATTTGGTTGATGTTTTTTACCTCATCTCCCTAAGGTCAGGAGGTCATGTTATAGAATGTATTTCCCTTCTTTCTAACTTCTTTTTCCTTTTAATTTTTCAGAAAGCAATAGTTAACAATACTTCCAAGCAGACAGTTTGCAGTGCTATCAGTCAAAAGATGTGTGACCGTTCACTTATATAACTGCCTTCTTCACTTATATAAGAAAAACAAGAAGTAGCACTGAGTTTTACAGTAGAAGACTACAGAGACAATTTGGTGTAGCAGTTGAGGTACCAAGCTATAAAGCAGGATGCTGTGAGTTCAAGTCCCGCTTTAGTCATGAAAGACAGCTAGGTGACTTTGAGCTAATTATTTCTCCTCAGTCCAAGTTACCTCAGAGTTGTTCTCTGGAAAGCGGGAAGAGAAAGGTTGGTATGTTCACCATCTCATTTGTAAAAATAATAAAGGCAAGATACAAATAAAATACATTTTCTTTGAAGAAAACAGATTGACTATCAATCAATCTTTATTCACTCACAGACCAGCAGTTAGATGGACTATGCAAAAAAAAAAAAGATTTGTCTGTATCTGTGCATGAACGCACAAAGACAAATTATTAAAATATGCTATAGGAGCAACAATTTGAACTTAATAAAATCAGTGAGCAAAAAAAAAATTGTCAGAAAAATTATTGGACAAAAAAAAAAGTAAAAGTATGGGAGATAAAAAGTTGAGGGGGCTTCCTAAACATGGAATAAAAAGTTTGAAAGCAAATAGCAAGCATTCTGATTTTCTAGCCACCTGCAGGTTAGATGCAGGAGACCAAGCAGCACCTCTTCAAAATACTTTTATCATCAAACTGGCCCTCATGTGAGCTCTTTAGGTATTCCATAAAGATGTCACTGGGTGTACACATTGCACCAAGCTGTAGACTGCTTGGTTTTGACTGAACATAATGAATGTAGTCAATTGTAGTTTAAAAAAAACAGATGGCTTGAGGTGGGAATCCAGCCAGGAAATGAACCAGGAGGAGTGGGTAGTGCAGTGTTTCTCAACCTTGTCAACTTGAAGATGTCTGGACTTCAACTCCCAGAATTCCCCAGCCAGCGAATGCTGGCTGGAGAATTCTGAGAGTTGAAGTCCAGACATCTTCAAGTTGACAAGGTTGAGAAACACTGGGGTAGTGATATACATGCTGTAGATTAGAGTCATGTGTATCCCTACCATAGTCAAGCCATTCCTTCAGTCCTTGGTCTGATTAGAAGTCGTCAAACATTTTTACATAACGTTTTTACTTCAGCCTGAGGGAAGGGAGGAGGGTGAAAAGAGAAACCTACTTTCTTCATGTTCTTTAAGCATCCTGACTGAAAAGAGAAAAAGCAGTAAGGCACCTAACCATTTAAAGGTTACCTCTGCCAAATCAGGGAATAAAACTATCAGAGACCAGAAAAAGAGAAGAATTCTAATACGGTAGGTCTCCGGAAATTCAATCCCAGATAAGCAAGGTGACTGAAACACAAATCTACGCATCTATAAATCTATGAATAAGTGACAGGCTTGCCTTTTGTCCCAAGACTAGAGAGCCTCCAGCTCACATCCTCAGCTATTACATGGTGAAGAAGGGAGTAGAAAGGAAGGGCTGTCACTATGGATACCATAGAACAGTAAAAGAATTCCTACTATTGGTGAATTTACAGTTTTTGGGGAGCAAAGAGCGCTGAGCTTTCTCAGTAGTAGCATGTGGCATAAGGTTTTTTAGAAAAACAAAATACGGGCACCTTCAAGATGACCAAATAGATTGCTACAGAGCTGGCATCACATATTGTTGTTCATTACTTTGTTCTTATCTGGAACAGATAAGAAATACCTAGCGGTCGCACTTTGTCAAAGACACGAGATAAAAGATGCATGAGATTTTTATACATTAAAATTTCATTTACAATCCAAAAAGGAAGAGTAAAAAAAAAAAAAACTAACAGATTTAGAACTATCCATTGATAAACATTCTCTCAAAACAATAGCTGGGATTCTGAGGACTCTACTGCTGAATACTGGATAGACAATGAAAATAAACAATGAGAATAAAAATGACAAAAGCATTGCTCTTTGTAGTTTGAATTCCTCTATTGTTATTGAATTAAATAAAATTACTGAATTGTTATTGAATTAAATAAAAGTTAGCATCATTTAAAAAACCTAAGCGTAAGAGAAAAGTCTACTAAATGGTAAAGTGGATTGTAGCTTACAAACATGCCATTATGTCTTTTATGTTTCTTATCCAGATACAGAATAACAGCAATCTGTATAGGGTTAGAGACAGTTTTTGTACCATGAATATTTTATGAATATTTTATTTATTTATTTATTTGACTTATATACCGCTTCATAGGGCTTTCAGCCCTCTCTATTTTATTTTATTTAGAGAAACAAAACAACAGATTGTTTTGCTAATATATGACTGTCTGGGTATTGGATCTGAGTAGGAATATAGTATTACAAATAAATCATAAATAAAATATTACAATATATCCCAGTTCTTTATTCCTACTGAGAGTTGAGGGCCACTAACTCTTAATCCCTTGAGTAGCTTCAAGTTTCTATTGTGGAACCTCAACAAGCAAAGAAACTGTTTTGATTAACATTTCTTTGACTAGCATCCAATATATTAATAAATAAATCTGTGACAAAAACATATAGGATAAAATTTATTGCAGGTAATCCAAATAGTTATGATGTAACTATAACACTTATTTTAGTGATTATTTCTATAATTCTTACCTCAATGGGAAGCCTCTGCTCCTATGTATAACATTTTAAGAAATAATAGAAAGACTCTGGTGTTTATTTCCAATTAAATGTGCAGAATCCTATCCTAGTGTAACTGTATCCAAGGTCTTTGAAGTTTGTTAAGCAAAAAAATATATCTCTTGAAAAAGTAGCTGTGGACTATATATATCTATATATCTAAAATTATTCTCTTGAAGCTGTCTGAAGTCTTGTACATTTGTCCGATGCCTTTTCACTGGTATTTTCCATTTTTGCAATTCGAGAACCAAATTGCATGGCCCGTTTTGGCAAAACAGCAGAGGCCGTCAAACCAAGCTCAGCAGCTACTAGACGCAAGAGCAATTTCTCTCCGATCCCACGAGGTAGAGCCAAGTTTGCTTTTTCCCATACAGGAAGCGAGTTAAGAAATGACACAACCTTTTCATCAAGAAAGGGAAATCTGAAAGGGAAAATTATAGCAAGAAAGATAAAATCAAGTTTTATAAACAAATGTAAACAAAGCTTTCTTTAATGAACTGTTTGATAAATTAATTGTATATTTTTTAAAAAAGGCCCATTTTTAATACATTCGTGTACAAAAAGGCATTAGTGCAAAACTGTTGGCAGCGGTTCCACCACAAATCCGCGAAGCCCTTATCCGCGGAGATATAAGCGCGAAGACTAATTCGCACCGTTCAAAGCGCTAAGGAAAAACGGGACCCTACCGCGAAGACATAATCACGGAGGGCAAATCCGCGCATTCCCAAGCACTCAGTACCCTAAACCTAACCCTAACCCTAAAACAAACTCCTAAACCTAATCCTAACCCTTACCTTAATGGAAATCGGCTTTCTGCTGCGGCACCGTTTTAAAGCGCCCTTCTGTTGCCGCGGCGGTGATGACGCGCAATGATGACGTCGCGGCTTTAGCGACGCGCTTATGTCTCCGCGGATAAGGGCTTCGCGGTTTTGTCATGCCACGGTTGGCAGCTACGATCCTGAATACTATAACAACTATAGTTAATTTCAATGCTTTAGTCCAGATCAATGTAGAGAAAAGTAAAGTCTTACACTTAGAGTAGGCAAGAAAAACCAAAAGTACACATATAGACTGGGTGAAACCAGGCTTAATAGCAGTAACAGAGAGAGGGATCTTAAGAGTCTTAGTGGACAACCAATTAAATATGAGCTAACAATGTGCGGTGGCAGCCAAAAAAGCCAATGCAACCCTAAATTGCATTAACAGAGGGATACAATCAAGATCAAATTAGGTATTAATACCACTCTATAAAGCCTTAGTTAGACTACACCTAGAGTACTGCATCCAGTTTTGGTCACCACCCTATAAAAAAAGATGTTGAGACTCTAGAAAAAGTGCAGAGAAGAGCAACCAGGGTGATTAGGGGACTGGAGGCTAAAACATACAATGAACTGGGCATGGCTATTCTAGTGAAGAGAAGAGACATGATAGCAGTCTTCCAATATTTGAGGAGCTGCCATAGATTCCTATATAGATTCCCATAGATTCCCATAGAGTCAACCTATTTTCCAAAGTATCTGAAGGCCAGACAAGGAATAATGAATGGAAATTGAACAAGGGGAGATTCAACCTGGAAATAAGGAGAAATTTTCTGACAGTGAGAGCAATCAACCAATGGAACAGCTTGTCTTCAGAAGTTGTGGGAGCTTCCATCACTGGAAGCTTTCAAGAAGATAATGGACTGCCATTTGTCAGAAATGGTGTAGGGTCTCCTGCTTGGGCGAGGGATTGGACTAGATGACCTACAAGGTCCCTTCCAACTCTGTTAATCTGTAATCTGCTTACAATACATTGAAATATTGTAAATTTATTTTTATAATCACCCATTTCAACAGGTGTGTTGTTGTTTTTTTTTTTTTTAATGAAAAGCCTCCTTAAGGACCCGGATAATGCTACTTTAGTCTCAGCACTCTTTTGCTAATGCTATTTCACAGAATTTCTTGGATCTGAGCCACTGAGTTTGTTTGCATAAAGAAAAGAAAATCGATGATAAAAAATATTAAATATTGTTCTATGTTCTCCTCCACCCCAAGAGAGAAATGCATCATAGTTCACATCTGTAAGAACTTCACAAACAAATCTCATGGATATGTTTGTGAAGTTGGATTCCCATTCCAAACATTTTTTTTTTCTGATATGGCAATTATTAGTACTGAATTAATAGTTAAAAATGCTATTGAACTTGGATATTATCTACCAGGAGAAAATATTGTATTATGCATGACAAAAAAGGACTTTTGAAAGTAGACTCTGCCTTTTTTTACCATAACATGTGAACTGTTTCTCCCATTTATCTATTAGATTTTGCTGCCTTTATTCCTTATTATTATCTGAATTTTAATATGTCCAGTCAAGGACAGACTTATCTGTTGCACACCTGCTTACCTAGCTTCTTTGCCATGATCTCCAATAACTCTATCATCTCGACCCAGATTCCTAGAAGAAATACGACTTAGTTCCATTCTTAATTCTTCAGTCAAACCCTCAAAACCACTTTTTTTGAAGCAAACTCGGTGCCTGGAATACCCTGCAAGTTGTTCATCTGCTCCAATTCCTGTAAGGACAACCTGTAATGAATATAGAAATACCACCTGTAATGAGCAGAGAATACTAACACAGACATCATCATTATATTCCAAATAAATCTAAAAGTAATTTACAATGGAGAATCCAATTTATACAAGTTGTTTAATGGATGAAAATCTAGCCATAGCTACAAGATGTAGCATGGCTATATAAAAGCCACAATGAAAAATATTTACTAAGACTTCCTTAATACAAAAAAGCAAAAAAGAAAGGATTTGTTTTTTAAGCCTGATCATCAAGAAATATAACAAAAGAAATTAAAATTGTAAACTTAAAAAGCAAATTGTGCATAATAGTATGGGCCCAAAATGGACTTTTTTTTTGTTTCTCTGCCACAATTTCCAATGCTAAATTCAATGTAGCTGCATGTATCTACTTCCTTGTATACTACAAACATTCTCTAAACCTCTTTCATCATTGGTAGCATTATTTTACCACAAAACACTCTTAATTTTACAGTTATGGGGTTATGCATGTAGTGTGTAAGCTGTGTGTAGTGTGAGTTTTAGTATGTTGGAGATTGGTACCATTAGACACCAATGAGATTAGTCCCTATTAAGTAGCATTAGGCTTATAATGCCAGTTATGGAGTTTAAACAGTTTTATGCAATTTGAATTGAAAAAATGGAGATGGTCAATAATTTCATACCTTTGCAGGGCTTTTATATGGTTGAACGGCTCCCTGATTGGTAAGCAGACCCTCTCCTCTGGAAGCAAACCATACGGCACAACCTATACTGTCATCCAAAACAGTATCCAGTGGATAAATTAAGTGTCTTATATGTTTCACTCTCATTGCTTTTAAATCCTCGAGCGTAACGTTGATTTCCACAAAATTCCAAGTTCTTGAAGGATTAATTATCTTTAATTCTTCTAATCCTGCCTTGCCAGTAATTCTATCAGGAGCATTAAAAGAAGAAGAGTCACTGGTCGCAGTATTCTTGACATTTAAACATTCCTGACAAGGGGGAAATTGTTTCTTGTCTTTGCTGTATTTCTTAATGGAATTGTGTTGGGTACCTTGGCCTGTAACTTCAAAGGCCACGTTGAGAAGATCAATTGGTTCCTCCAAGGGGACATACCTGTCAGCAAGGGCAGCTATCATCATGGAATCAAGGCCACCAGAAAAAAGTATGGCAATATACGATTTCTTCAGGTCTTTCTCTGATGTTTCTTCTCTGATTGGATGACTGTTTCTCATTAGGCATAAAACCCGTTTCTTTACAGCTCTACTCAATACATCAATAAACTGATGGACTCTTTCCTTCCTGTGAGGCTCTGTAAGAAATTTTTGAAGAACTTCCACATCGGCTATAGTCGAGGGAAAACTAAATGATTGGGATTCTACTGTCATGTCAGAAAATTCCTTATTTAAAGGAATGACAGGAGCTATCAAAGAAGTGGATATCTTCATCACAAGAGACACATAAGCAGGTAAAGATTTAGAAACCATGCTTAAATCTCCAGGGGCTACTTCTCCAACTACATTTTGTCTGGGAGGAAATCTCCAAGGATGCAACATTAAAGTAATAGATTTATGAGCAACACAATCCTGCAGATTCATCTGAAAAATCCCTGATGCTGGAACTTCCAGCCACGGATGATGAGAGGCAGAACTAACAGAACTCAGTGCAAGAACAGCATTATCCTCTTTATTAAACTGCCACAGCAGACTTCGACGGCCAAAATAGTCCCTGCCAAACCATAAGCAATGCCTGGATGCCTGATAAAAAATGAAAGACCATGGACCTTGAACGGAGGACAGGGCTGACAAAAAATCAGAGTCACTATTGCAAGAGCAGAGACGGCGAAAAATAACTTGAGTGTCATTCTCTTCCCTTTCCATAGAAATCCCACTGAAGATTTCTCCATTCCAAAGGAATATATTACCAGAGTCTTCCAATGGCTGTGAAGTCATTGGCCCCCTTAAATGAAGTACATGGCCAGAAAATAAGCACCAATATGGAATATGAAATACAGCCTTTTCCAGTTGTTGGCTTCTATCGGGCCCCCTTCTTTTAAGATTATTTAGGATATCTTCTTCCAAGATGCTACTTCCAGGGGCATAAGCAGATAAGCTGATCACACAGCAAATTCCACACATTGTAAACTTGTACTGGACTTATTTATTTCTTGGTCTTGGTCTTTTCTGGGTTCTCTATTTCTTGATGAGCCTTCTTTAGTTCATCTAAAGTAACTGGGGGGGGGGGGAGAGAATATCTTGCTTTTAACGTATTAATTAAAAGGTGTAGAGAATCATGCAAATATTTAAAGTAGCTTATAAATACAAATACAATTAAGTTCAATGCATCTCCAGTGTACACGTTTACCATAATCCATACATAAGAATCTGCCTTACAGTCCTTTCAATTATACTAATCCAGTGCACGAACAAATATCAGCTGGATATGTTTCACTCCCTAGCGAGACCATTGATCTGGTCAGTTATTCAGGGACACCTCAACCAAAGCACAGAATGGAAGAAGTCTTCTTCACTGTCACTGCCTTTGATAGACATGGAAAATATAGCTGTAAGAAAAAGCATTATTACTGGAACAAACTGTCAACATGGCTTATGAAATAAACTCTCCCTAGAGATAATGTACTACTATTTAATTCAAATGTTTGAAAGCAGTCCTTTTTTAATGACAGTAACTCCCTTCAGAATATTTACTGCCTCATGTATAACTGAAATAAAATATCAGATCCTTATCTGTATAAAAACCATATTTAATAATGAAACATCCCCCCGTTATATATTATTTAGCTGATTTTTTTAGTCTACTTAAACATTAATCTTTTGGTTCCATGTAAATGCCAAACAAATATACGGTAATTAAAATTTTGATCTATAACCTTGATTGCGATATCCTCAATTAGCTCAAAATCAAATTGACAGAATTACAACTGTGTAGGTAGATGGAAAGTTATTATACTGAGTTCTGGAGTTGCCTAATTAACATTATTAACTTAAACAATAGTATGTAACTTTCATGTTCCAAAAAGCTCGAGATATGTTCCTGAAGATTTTCAGGGAGGCTTTTGGATATGTATTTCCATAGTTACATGGTGATAAAGGAAAGAGTCTTCTTTGCTGTAGCATTACAGAACTGAGGATCATTCCCAAAGGGAAGGGATGAGCAATACATCACCTTCCAGTTATTACAGAACTATTTTTTAAATATATTTAGAATTGTGTTTTAGGACTGCACTATTTAGCAATCAAAATTCCAGTCTTAATTACCACTGTTAAATGAAGACTACCTGCATATGCACATCAGGGGTAGGTTGCTGCCGGTGTTACTGCTTACTTCGCTTGCATGCACCGCACGTTGCTTGCGCATACGCAGTTGCCTGTAAGTTGTTCTGCGCATGCACAGAACATTAGAAAATGACTAAAAACATGCCAGCAACGGCATACGTGACTCTACCGGTCCCTACCGGTTTGCAACACAGTCCCAATTTCTACTACTGATTTGCCCGAACCGGTAGCAACCCACCTCTGATGCACATATTATGTTTCTGAACATGTAGCATGATTTTATCACTTCAGATAAAAATAATCCATTGAGCATACAAAAATGCCAACCTTTTATACTACAACCCCACTGTGTGAAAACAAAAATGTCAATTCATCTCACTGAACAATATTTAATATTAAGTGATATATTCTAAAATGTCTAAAATATAAATATATCTGAGGAACATACTTTTGCATTCGGAGAGAGTTTGAGTTTTGTCTGCTAGGAAGAATATGTTGCTGTTTGGTTGTTGTCTGTATACTTTCTGCAAATTAAAAAGGTTCAACGTTAAAGACTTTTTCTAGTTTTACCTTTCCATTTCTGAGTTATCTCCCACTGAGATTGAAAGCACAAAATCTATAGAAACAGATGTGAAATTCTCTTCTTCAACCAAAACAAAGCTTGCTTCAAACTCCCCATTTTAAAAAAAATCTGCAAGCTAGCTCTATTTTTGGAATCATATAATATCATCTATCTTTCATTTTTTAGACACTTGTTAAGATGGTATCAGTTTAGGGTGCTAAATAAGTAATAAATGCCAAGAAAATACACAATCTCTCACAGTAAAGCAAAATCTGAAAATCATTAAACATAACTATTGGGTAGTAGAAAACGGTAAGAAACAAAAGGCCATTGCAAAATATTTTACCACTTTCCATAGTGCCAGAAATAATGGGACCAGATGTACTGCTGAGTGTAACACATTTTATAAAATATGTAAAAGAGAAGGCCTGCTTCCTGGTCTATATATCCATATATGTAGGATCCTTAGCAGATCCTCCTTAGATGCTTGAGCACAACATGACAATGATAGTGATGAAAACAGTTTCTATTGAGCTCAATAGCTGTAGTGCATAGGGCTTCATAGGCAATAGTATTTTCAATTGAAGCTAAAAGACTACTGCCAGCCAATGAATAACAGCAATGCAAGTGTGGTTTCAAAGAAGCAAAGAAGGTTCCAAAGATGCTACCATCCCAGCCACATTTGGCAGCAGATATAATTTCTGTGTTATCCTCAATAGTAGGCATACATTAAGTAGTCCTGGTCCATACAACTTTTGGGGGTTAAATTCTCAATACATCATCCTTTCTGAGGTTAAAAATTAATTCCTAGCTGGATTACATCAAAAATATGACTCTCTCCCCCACACCACCCTACCCCACCCCCTTTCTCTGTTTAGTAACCTTTAGTAACAGGTTTAACTGTCCTCTGTAATCATGGAAATAGTATTCAGAGGAATTTGCCAAAAAAAAATCAGTTCCTACTCACAGCTTTGTAATCTAAAAATGCATTCACCTTGCATATGACTTTCATGGTACAGTGTGTTTATTACAGATCGATTTACAAATTCTCACTTTACATGTGAAATTTAACAAAATGTTCATATCAACCGAATGCTAATTTTTTTACAGTATGGTTTCTGTTTTGCACAGAAGCTATGCTGTAAGAATGCATACATGTGGAAGTGCTCAATGTTGCATACTGTGATTTACACATTTATGTATTATTTTGACTGCTGCTCCAAGCAGATTAATTCTGGTTTATCAATAATAGTCATTATCACTAGATATATATAGTATTAGCTTTATGGAATACTGTAACAATACCAACAAATGGGTGATGAGCAGATGGAATTGGATCAGAACCTGTTACCAAATCATATAAGACCATTGCAATTCAACCAACTTAATAAAATAATATATTTTAGAGTGTCAGCATAGTTACATCTGCTCATTCTATATTGGCATAATGCTCAAATAAGTACACATATCAGTTATAAATTCCTTTATAATTATGAATAATCTATTATAAGACTGTTATAGGCACTTACCCGGTTCTTCTTCAAGTTGGAAATTTCATCAACTACAATTTTTTGCTCTTTAATCTGAAATTAAATGATAGAAAAAGATCTCACTTCCACGAGAAACAAGCCCAAGATTTCCAAGCATGATTTGTAAATTAGCTTTTTAAATTTTCCTAACATATATAAATATACTTTTTAAAACTAAAATAAACATATCTTATTTACATGCATCAAGTTTATTCCATTATAAAAACTGACAGTGATGTCTATTTAGAAACTCTTGTGTAGCATCTTCACACAGAAGTGTCAACCAACATGCAAGTAAGAGAGGGTCCTACTATTACAGACTGAGCTATCTGATGGGCAAGAACAATTCTTTTATATCACTTGCAGCCTACAGAATTTACTTCTCCAGGAGTTTTTGCTTAGTCTCCACTCCATTCAGAAAATATTTAAAAGCCCATCTTTTTACCAGACATTTAACGTTCAATTGCCTTATAATTCAAGCATTTGTTTTAATTTCTGTTTTAAATTTTTGAATTGTTTTATTTTTTAAAAAAAACTCCCCACAGTACTCAGATGAGTAGAAGCACAGAATTCAGTTCAGATAAAATATACATTCAAGCCATGTCAGTAAATAGTATCGCATAAACTTCTATCCCAAACGTGGTTAAATGATTCAGTAAATAAGAAAACTTGGACTGTTAGGGTTAGAGATCGCATCCACTATAATTACAAATAAATTCTAAAGCTCAGATTTTAAGACATTTACTATCATCATATGGATTCATATGACAAATCTATTTCTCCCCCCCCACCAGCAATTTTTTTTTACATTCACCTATAATTTTTGCAACATGCCGAATTGAAGCTATTTAGCACTCCAGCTTCAGCAAGGAGCAAAAACATGTACATTTTTGTCAAATTCAATATAATCCAAACTAAATTTCTATATTAAAAGAAGCATCTCCATCTTCAGTGGAAATTGTTCTTTTTAAAAGACGATTATATTTTTCAAAGAGAAGTTATTATTTCAACAAAGTGCACTACATTAGGCTGCATATAAGCCCCAAATCCAATGAAGCCTGTGTGTTTAGCATAGTCTGGGCTATTAAACTGCGGGTATCACTAGACAGGATTCCTTTCTGAAAGTTACTCCGTTGAATCTCCTGAAAGCAGATTTTAGTACTATTTTATCAATATTCTACCATTAGAAGTTACAGATGTAAATTGTCCATATTAGTATCTCTCATTCTATTAATTTCATTGTTTTTCCACTGACCTTTCTGTTCAGCTCTTCTTTATCAGGCAACTTTGACCCTTCCCCTCCTTCCCTTAGTAGTGCTTGGCTTGACATCTGCTCCTGTTGAGTGGTCAGAAGCAGCCCAGGTTCTTTTCCAGTGGCAGATATAATCATTTACTGCTCCTTTGTCAGGTTAAAGATGACAGGATCTCAAGACCTGAAGAAAAACAAGAAACCAGAGTAATTCTCCAATTGCATTCACAGCCAGTACCCAATGCAAAATCTCTCTGTAAAAGGAGAAAGCTGCATATTTTTTTGTGAATAGGTGTAGAGATAAAAGCATCTGAGATGCTTTCACAACCAAACCTCCAAAATGCCCCCCATCCCAATTCTTATGAACTGTTTGGAGGGGGCCTGGTAAGAAAACATTCACAACAAGCTGAGTTCACCCCTAGAGGTGCCAGGAGGACGGATGTGCAGGTGGCGCAGTGGTTAAATGCAGCACTGCAGGCTACTTCAGCTGACTGCAGTTCAGCAGTTTGGCTGTTCAAATCCCACTAGGCTCAAGGTTGACTCAGCCTTCCATCCTTCCGAGGTGGGTAAAATGAGGACCCGGATTGTTATTGGGGGCAATATGCTGACTCTGTAAACCGCTTAGAGAGAGCTGAAAGCCCTATGAAGCGGTATATAAGTCTAACTATTGCTATTGCTATAATCTGTGGCTGAGGAAACCACATTGTTACTATTCAATGACCACATCCCAAAGAGTTAGTAGTATGGCTAGCTGGCACCTGCCCTATTTGGAAGGGATAAATAATACGGCCAGCCAGATATGTTTATCCTACTCATTCGAATATCATACTGTAATTTACACCATGTCTACTTTTTCCTTTGTCCTGCCTTTGCAATGTAGCGGGCTGTTACTAATAACAGCTATTGCCACTAGTTACAGTATGTACGGTATAAGCCTGTATATTGTATATTCTGCCTTTGCTCAGGGCTGCCAACATGCTGCCAAGTTTTAGCTGGGAATCCAGGAAATATTGTTTTAGTGACCACAGGCTAATAAAATTATGTTGCACCTTCAGAGTGATGTAGATGCGTTATGGGAGCCAAATTTTGGGCACAACATAGGTGAGCATTCCCCCTCTTCTTTTTCTATATATTCTTTATATTCTCCAGCCCAGCAATATGAACTGATCCCCAAATTCTAGTTTCGCCATGAAAGCCTAAGTCTGGGTGTCTTTGGGCCAGTCAATCTCTCTCTCTCTCAGCCCAACTCACCTCACAGCAGGGGTCTCCAACCTTGGCAACTTTAAGCATGGCAAAAGCTGGCTGAGGAATTCTGGGAGTTGAAGTCCGCCAGGCTTCAAGTTGCTAAGGTTGGAGACCCCTGCTCTATAATGGAGAGCTGGGGAACGATGGATCCTTTATGGTTTGGGGATCTCAAGCATGGCTGACTCGGGAATTCTGGGAGTTGAAGTCCACAAGTCGAAACTCCTGCTCTAGATTATCCTCAGACCTAACCTCCCCAAAACACGCTTCCGCCCCGCTACCCGTTCTTAAAAATCTGTAACATATTATAATCTGGTTATTTAATTCTGGTAGCCATACGTACAATTTTAAGTCCACCCTCCTGCCACTCTCGTCTGTTTCTCCTTGGGACTTTGAAGCAGAAGCCATTGAACGACCACTCTGGTTTTGATTGGGTGCGCGATATGACGAGCACGCATTGCAACCAATGAAGTGAAGCTGGCGGAAAACGCAGCCCGAGGTGCGAAAAGGACTTATGAGAAAAAGCCAGTGGAGGAGGGGCTTGTTACCTTGATCATAGATCTATTAAAAACAAGATTAACGCATATCCTAATTGATACAGTATACTACTTGATTTTTTTTTTTTTGCTCATCCAGTAAATCCAATGTGCGCCACAGAATATAAAGCTTCTACACGCCATTGAGTGATTGATTGGAATCAGAGGAGCAATTTATCTGGATTCTTTTGCTTTAAGACTTGCATTGCATTTAGGACCAGAGGGCTTGGAGGAAGTCAGCAAATCAAAAAGGCTGTTTAAGAATGACATTCAAACTATAAAATCTGGAGAATAATTGTATCTTTGTATTGGGCGAATTGCTTATCTTTCTTGTGGGGACCCCATTTTTGCAATCCTTTTGTATTTTCCATCTTTACTCTAACTTAAATGTTTTGGGGTGGGTGTGTATTGACGACACATCCCTGCAATATTCCCGAAGCAGTTTGCTTTTTGCCTGCTTCTCAGGGCTGAGAGACTGACCCAGGGTCGTCAACCTGGCTTTTTTTGTGCCTTTTAATCATTACACCAAACTGGCTCTTAAATGCATTGAGTGTATTTCGAAGCAATTCATACAATCGGCAAAATGAATAACAAAGCATTATTTCTACTTAGGTTTCAGTTAGCTGGTGTATTCAACTGAGCCCGGAACTATTGTACCCCAATCACGAAAAAATACAGCAGCCTCGGCTCAAATAGGAAATTTGACACAGGGTGTTCTTATGTTTTTTTTTTAAATGAAATTGGTTTACCTCCCAAGGAGGGAACAAAAGCCGGAAAACTCTAATCACTTGCCTATACACTACCTGATCGAAAAGTTGCGTTTTTTAAATAAAAAATATCTTTAATTTTTGAACATTTAATCATCAAAAAAAAAAAAGGCAGCACAGGGAAATTTGACACAGAATGTACACTCCACTCTGCTCACTTTTCTCCAGAAGTCATCTCAGACTAACTCATTTGCAATTCAACGATTTCGCTCTGCACTCCTGTATATCCATATTTAAAGCCTCTATACATCTTAAATGGCAAGTGGGGGAATCACATGGAAGTTACGGCAAAGACGCCGCAGCTGGATTGTCCTAGGCAAATTTCTTGCTGCCCAAACTCGAATTGCTCAACTTTAAGCAAACCCATTCCACTTTCAATACGAAGCCAGGGTGGGCGTGGCTTCATGTTGAAAGCGAAATGGATTTGCTTAAGAAATCCTAACCCGGGCAAGACAAAAGACACTCTATCCAACCCCTCTCTATGTCTCAGTACTTTCATTGAAGATATTAAAACGCGAAAGCAAGAAAACGGAACCCCCCCCCCTTTTTTTACTTCCTTTTATAGGAAAAGATGACCCAGTACCATAGAGCTCCAGGAAATACTTCGGCTAGAGAAGTGATTGTTCCTTCCTGGATTTCCCGGAGGGGAGGGGCACGGAGGTTGGAGGTTGGCTCATGTGGGAAAAATGGTGGCCCGCGAGGAGCTCCGCGTGGTTCGCTGCGGGGGGAGCTGGCTGAGCGGGAGCCGCGCGGTGTTTTCTGCAGATTCGAAGTTAGTAGAATTGGAGAGTTGAAAGCGCTTTTCTTTTCTCTCCGGCGGCGAGCTTCCATTACGCGGGAAAGCTGCAATTGCAAGGAGGACGGCGTTGATTTCATTGACATGTACTTCGCGCGTGTGCAATGCACTTGTAGATAAAACGCTTGCACTGATGCATCGGTAGACGCGGAGCTCAATCAACCTCGTTGTACATATATTGTGCACTGAGAAATAAGTTGAAGTTATATAAGCGAGGATATTCACCTAATTGTAGTGGTGATGGTTTTTTTTCTGGGTTAGGCTGTCAATATCTTAAGCAACTGCTTTCGAGCTCCAAAAGTTTACTCCAAAAAAATTACTTTAGATGAATTTGCAGTCCGTAATGTCACTTAAAATGGGGAAAGTGCCATAGGATCTGTATTTAGAATGCGACTTCCCTCTTAATGATTCTTGCTGTAATCTTTAGTCTTTCTGAATAGAGAGTCTAGATTTAGTTCTCAGATCAGTATGTTTAAGCCATGTAAAAATAGAGGTGTATCCCTTTTTTTTTTTCTTGTAGACATTTCTCTGGGATTGTGGCTTGTAAATTTCTGGTGGTGGGTCTATGTTCCATATGGATGTGAAATGTAAAATGATGCACGTATATGGATCTTAATAAGTGTGTTATCGCTTCATATTTATTGAAAAAACATTATCCCATATCTGCTTTTGAACACCCTGGGTTAGCACAGAGATTTAGTGGATAAATCACATAGCTTAGTGGATTTTGACCACTTTTTATTTTAGCTTTTAGGTTTAATATTAAAGATCTGAGGAATCATGTTTTCTGATTCTAGTTAACATACATATGTTGTTAGAATTACGTAGATCCCTTTAACATTAACTTTTTAAAAAATCATTTACAGGTATCTCCTATGTGCTTCAGGTGACTACATTAAAGTCTACAGTACGCTTACAGAAGAATGTCTACATATCCTACAAGGTCACAGCAATCTAGTGACAGGAATCCAGTTGAACCCTCAAAATCATTTACAGGTTATCATTTTTAACTTAAGTCTTGCATGTCATTTCATTCACACATCATTGGGGTAGAGGAGCATATAAAGATTTTATGATTGAAAATTGGATTAGCTATCACTCTAAACTTGTGAAGGCTGTGTATGGTTTTTACTTTTCACTGTCTAGAAAGCTGTGCTTACTTCTGGATCAAATTGCTGGGCATATATCTGTCCAAGTGTAGCATGATTTGAGTTTGACACTTCTCTTCTGAGCCAGCAGCATTGATTTACTAGTTTCTTGTACAGCTTAAAAGTTCCATATCATTTGATGCCTGCGTAGTTTAAAGCAAATTAGGGAAGCATTTGCTTTCTAGATTTATTGGATCTCAATTTCCATTATCTCTGATTATTGGGCATTCAGTTAGGACTGAAAGGGCTTCAGGAATAAATGCTGCTTCTCAACTCTATCCTTATATGGAAAAGAGAATTGGTTAGGCTCAGAAGTACCTTTTGCATCTGTTGTACCCACTCAGTGTATCTTGGGTATCTTGGTAGATAAGGACACTTGAAGTTTGTATGTATCCGTGGGACCTAAAATGGTCCTTCAAATTCTATCATGTTGGTTGGGTTTAATTGTTACTGGGTTTCAGGCAAGTTTTTATTATAATTTTTAAAAAACTTCTATGTTCATGCTAGCAATAGCAATAGCAGTTAGACTTATATACCGCTTCATAGGGCTTTCAGCCCTCTCTAAGCGGTTTACAGAATCGGCATATTGCCTCCACAATCTGGGTCCTCATTTTACCCACCTCGGAAGGATGGAAGGCTGAGTCAACCCTGAGCCGGTGAGATTTGAACCGCCGAGCTGCAGAATTAGCAGTCAGCTGAAGTGGCTGCAGTACTGCACCCTAACCACTGCGCCACCTCGGCTCTTTATGAGCCTATGTTTTGACAGGGACCAGGAATAAATATGTGCACATGATTTTTAGTTAAATGAATGATTTTACCAAATATATTAAAATACCATATACTATAATGTCATAAATAAAGCAGGAACCATTAAGAGTACTGAAACTCAACATTTTTTCTATATGTATCAAAATTGAAACTTACAAATCACTTCTTTTCCCCCTCTTACTAGCTTTATTCATGGTCTCTAGATGGCACTATTAAACTCTGGGATTTTATGGATGGAATTCTTATCAAGGTTTGTTCAGTTTTCTTTTCCTTTAATCTTTTATATAGCATTTTCATAATTTATGCTCACAAAGATATCAAACCATAAATTTGTAATTAGATTTGTACCTAATGAAGCCAGAAATATTATTTTGAATTCAGCAATTAAATTAAGTAATATGCATTATGTATAGTGGATGATTTTGGCTGTGATTTTTGTATGTTGGTGTAGTTATAATCTGATGCTTTTAGGCATCTCATATGTTAGTTAATGTAAATCATTTACTGCACATGAAATGTGATCCAAGACATCATTCAAAATAGCAAACAAAATTTATCCAGAAATTCAAATGGCTCCCAATGATTGTGAAAGACATGAAAACCTGGCCATTTAGGAGATCTGGGGGATTTGAGATGATGTGGATTTTCTTTCCAATATTGAAGTATTGCTTAATGTCATTAATGTTGTCAAATTTATATATTTGGATATACGTTCATATTAGCAGGTATTATTTTTATTTTATTATCTCATTACTGTTTTAACCTGATGTACAGATGCCAAGTTTTATGTTCCCCAAGTGATTGGACTGGCTTATAAGACTAGGAAAAATAGTATATTGTATTATATTTGGTTATGATTGTTCAGTATGATTGTTATTATTACTATTTTCTTGGAGTAATTTTTGTTAGTATTAAGTTGACTACTGTGGATATTTTAGGGCTTTTAAAAAAATGTTTTACTGTCGCTGTTTACAGCTATAGCAATTCCTGTACATTTGACAGTGGAATAAATGGAATAAATAGGTTTTCTCTACTTACTATATGTAGCAAGTACAATGTACCTTGTTATGCACAAGGCCAGGATGTGAACAGAAGTTTCTTAATATATAGTCTATTATAATTTCAGTTTGTTCTGATACACTGGTTGTCCCTAAATGACCATTTGTTCAGCAACCTCCACGGGCTTTTTTGTTGATTTTCTACTAGCAATGTCAATAGGGAAACTGGCAGGAGGTGGCAAATGATGACCACGTGATGTCCTCATTTAATGACCCATAGTGATTTGCTTAATGACAGCAACGAGGAAGTGCCAGAACATTGCAAAGCAACGTGGGTCACATGTCATAACATTTACGACTACATTGTTTAGTTACAGAAATTCCAGGCCCAATGGCTGTTAACTGAGGACTACCTGTAATTTTGCAGATTTATGTATTTTTAAAAAATAATTCGGGTGGAAGGGTTATCCATTTTCATCACGTGAGCTTTAGGCTGCTTAATAATGAAAAGAAATAATCAGTTTGAATAATGTGTGTAACAATCTTAGAAAGATTTTAATATAATTAGGAACACGTTCAGTTGTTGGGCATAAGAGCAACTATGTTTTAATCAAGTCAAACCAAAAGAACAAACACTTTTGGAATTTGGGGCAGGGGGTATTTTTTCTTGTTTTGCTTTAAGAAGCTGCTTGGAACTTAGGACAAATTATATTTCTTGCCAGGATTTCACCTTGAGATTGGCTGAAATGTAATAGAGATTTTGTGTTGCTTTGTTCTTTCCTTCCAGACATTTGTTGTTGGGTCTAAGCTCTTTGCATTTTACACCCTTGCAAGTTCTGAGAATTCTGCATTTATCATCATTTCAAAGCAAAACGATGAAAAATCAGGTACGTTATATAACCCATGTCCTTTTTCTTCCGTAGATCTAATGTTCTCATGAATCTCTTTAAAACTTTGGTTAAAGAATGGAAGTTTGGGGTAAAACAATTCACTGCTTGGGATACTCTGCCTTTTATTATGAAAAATAAAAGTAGGCATGCATAAGCTCCTACAGTCTCAGAATTATTTACTTTATTTTAAGGTTATTCTCCCCTCTCTATTTTAGGATTGTTAATTTGTATTTGACAGATGTATACTTGTTCTATGAGGGACACGGTGGCTCAGTGGCTAAGACGCTGAGCTTGTTGATCAGAAAGGTTGGCAGTTCAACGGTTCGAACCCCTAGAGCCGCATAATGGACTGAGCTCCCATTGCTTGTCCCAGCATCTGCCAATCTAGCAGTTTGAAAGCATGTAAAAATGCAAGTAGAAAAATAAGAACCATGAAGTAGCACTCCGTGAGCCTTTGGCGTTTAGTCATGCCAGCCACATGACCACAGAGAGGTCTTTGGACAGCACTGGCTCCTCGGCTTAGAAACTGAGATGAGCACCATCCCCTAGAGCTGGAAACGACTACCATGCATGTGTGGGGGAACCTTTACCTTTTAGACTTGTTCTATACCATTTGCAAAAACAATGTGAAATACTGCGGTTCATGGAATGCTAATAGTTTTATTGTGATGTAGGTTTTTGTAAATCAGTGACCTAAAAGGCAACCTATGACAATGTCATTCTTCTGGGAGAATTAGAATAATATAATCATATGGCTCTTGGAACTTGAAGACCTGTTTGTGAACTGGTTGATAAGCGTTTATGGTTAGGGTAATGTTGACTGCCTTCCAATAGCAATAGCAGTTAGACTTATATACCGCTTCATAGGGCGTTCAGCCCTCTCTAAGCGGTTTACAGAGTCAGAGTCAGCATATTGACAGATGAAGTGAAGAAGCATCATGAGTTTATCCCAAAACGGAAACCAAAGTAGATTTTTCTAGATTTAGCTCCAATTCTTTATCTCTCCAGAGAGAATTTGGAGATGGGGAAGGCGGGTTACGAAAAAAAATTATCTTGTGAGTTCAATGAACGTGTTCTATAATTCAAGGCATGGGAAAAAGTAGCCTGATTTATGCATTGTACCAAGTCATAAAATGCTGTTTAATTTTGATTCAATATTATATATGCACCAATTTATTAATAAGAAATATTTCTTTCACCAGATAAGTTTCAGCTCATGACTGTGAAACTTCCAAAAACACCTAATCAAGAAGTGGAAGCCAATGGCCTAGAAATGGTTTTAGATGATGTAAGCCAGTCACCCAAATGTACTGCATTTGGAAGAGATGTATGTATACTTTCTTTACTCTTAAGCTGTAGCAAAAATGGCTGATCCTGTGGGGATGGGATAGGGACTTGGCAATCCCCTCTGCTGTCACTGATGGGAGGACACCATCAGTCATTCCACTCTTTCCCCAAATTTGTGCTGCCTTTTTTTTTTTGATGATTAAATGATCAAAAATTAAAAATATTTTTTTTAAAACAAAATTTTTTGATCAGTGATGGCTAACATTTTTTGGATCGCGTGCCAAAAGCGGGGGGAAGGCAGGGGGGGGGTCATGCATAGCAATAGCAATAGCAGTTAGACTTATATACCGCTTCATAGGGCTTTCAGCCCTCTCTAAGCGGTTTACAGAGTCAGCATATTGCCCCCAACAACAATCCGGGTCCTCATTTTACCCACCTCAGAAGGATGGAGGGCTGAGTCAACCCTGAGCCGGTGAGATGTGAACTGCCGAACTGCAGATAGCAGTCAGCTGAAGTGGCCTGCAGTACTGCACCCTAACCACTACGCCACCTTGGCTCCATAATGCTATGTGCATGACCCCAGCACGGATGCACATGCACCCTCCCGCTTTTGGCACTCTGTTTTCGCCCTACCCAGGCTCCGGAGGCTTTCTAGGAGCCTGGGGAAGGCAAAAACAGCCTCCCCTGCCCTCCTCGGAGGTCCTCCGGAGACTTCAGGAGCTTCCCTGAAGCCTCCGGAGGGTGAAAAACAGGCCTATGGTCAACCCAGAAATTAGGGAACTGTGACTTTCGGTTTGTCTGTAGGGCTGTTTTTCACCCTCCGGAGCCTTCAGGAGGCTTCACTGAATGCTCTCCATCCAGTTCGTGATGTGGAAACGGTTCATTTCAGTGACAGCTGGGTCACATAATCAAACATGTAATTTCTTGGTGTTTTTAACAAGGGAATGGGCAGCCTAATGATTTTCAGATGTCTTTTTCTACAACTTCTACAATCCATTGTCATGTGTCATAATGACTGAGGCTGATGCAAAATATGTGCGAGGCACCAGATCGCCTACCAGTGCATGAGTTCACCTTTTTTTGGGTTGCTTTAAATTAATGGGTTTCTCTTGGAGTCCCCTATTTGTTATCACATGCACAACTCTTCTAATTATTTTTGTAATCAAATAAATGTTTTGATTTTGACAGAAATGTTGACTTAAAGATTTAAGATCTTGTCAAAAAGGAAATCGAGGTTCATACGTTGCACCAAGTTATATTTTTTTCCTTGATTTTGGCTTATTGTAATTTATGCACGCACCCATATATTCTAAAGCCCTGGTTTGCAACTTAAGGTGATATATTCAACAAATTGCTTAAGCAAAGTAAGACTTAAGTTGAAGCTGGTTGAAGTTTCCAACTATATTTTCATTATGACAGGGTGAATATGTAGTATCAGTCTGGAAGCTTTGCCTTGTTGTTTGTTTCTTCAAGAAGAATAAGACTTACAGGTGAGAATTAAAAGTGTAAGTTGACTACCGTGTGATATCCAAGGCAATATGTCGATCAGTTATTCTTCTTTATTTCCTCTTTTACCAATGTGGATGTCGAGAGATGAATCAGTTAATTTGATTAAAAAAAAAAAAGAATATCCAGTTTGGGTTTAACCAGTTAATTGATTTTCTGAAAGGACGTTTGGCTACTGCAAATAAAAACCATTTATAAACCAATAATGAAAGTGCTTTTTTAAAAATATGTATGTATGTATGTACAAAGGCAACAGCACAAATAAAACATATATATATATATATATATATATATATATATATATATATATATATATATATATATATATATATATATATATATATATATATATATATATATATATATATATATATCAAAACAAACATACAAATCCTCCTTCTTTACATACTGTAGAAAGTGTATCAGTTGGTTACAAAAGGCTTTCAACATTATACCAAGATTTAATACATAACCACATACTGGCATTTCATTTACTTATTTATAAAATCCTCCATTAACATTAAATCCTCATATCCTATTCTAGCTAAACATCCATAATATTTAATACCAAAATTTCCTAATCCTCCTTTCCAAATCCCTGTTTACCATTTACATCCAATTCCCTTATATTATGCTCATAGCATGTATATAATTTATTATCATTATCCTTTCTTTATTTAACTATATCCTATATCATAACATTTCCCCCCTAATAATTAAAACTTACCTGTGTCTAATTTTGTTCTTTTTTATTGTTATTGTTATTAATGACTTTACATAGAGTCCAAAAGTATTTCTAACCTTCCCTTCATGGGTAACATTCAATATTCACATCCAATTATTACTTATCAAAGCAGCTCAACATTGTATACATTACTATCATTACCAATTTTTATTTAACTATACCTATTGTCACTAAATTTAACTAAGTTTAGCTAGTTTTAAATTATACTCTTCCATCTATCAACCTGTGCTTTTTTGAAGTTTCTGACTTCATCTTTAAAGCCATGAATGACAAGGGGCAGGATACTTGTGGGACAGAGGTTGGTTCCTACCAGTTCGCACCTATTCGGTAGAACCGTTTCGTCAAATCTACTGAACCGGTTAGAAGAGGTTCCACCAGTGGACCCGGAAAGTAGGCCACACCTACAGAAGAGGTTCCAAATTTTTTTGAAACCCACCACTGGTCCTTGGATATGATTATTCTACACTATCATGCTCATATTTATAAAACTCAGTGCCTCTGTGAAAGGTAAGGATGACTACTGCGTTTGTGGCGCAATCAGAACATTTCGTGTGTTGAAGTTGTTTTAACGCAAACCAAAGATGCCTTTTAAAAAACAAGTTTACATCATATTCTTATGCATGCCAGTGCTGTATGTGAGGTAATTTAAGGTGGTTCTGACAATTGTTGTCGGCATCTTCATATCCAGTCACATGGGTGGCAAGCCACTCCCATCCGGTCACATGGGCAGCAAGCCACTCCCACAAAGGAGGCCACACCCACAGTAGGTTTGAACAATTTTTGAAACCCACCACTGTTGTGGGACCACCTCTCTGGGAGGACTTTTGCCTGTTCCAGCAAGTTGGATAGGGTGAACATAGTCCAGATTCTTTCCCTTGAATATTTCTGCTCAGTGGGACCTAGGGGGTGTCCCTTCTTGACACGGTCCTTTTGGAAGGCCACTCTCCTGCTGACCTTGTGAAAACCTAGGAAGCCTTATTCTGCAATAGGACAGTGATGGCGAACCTTTTTGGCACTGAGTACCCAAACCAGAATGCTCGTGCATGCACATGCATTTGCGTGCGCCAGAGAGCCGGAAATCCAAAGGCAGCTGGCCAGTGGGTGCTTGCCTGTTTGGGGCTGTTTTGGGCCATTTTTCAGACCATTTTCAGGCTGTTTTTCAGGCCGTTTTCAGGTGGGTTTCAAAAATTGTTCGAACCTACTCTGTGGGTGTGGCCTCCCTTGTGGGAGTGGCTTGCCACCCATGTGACCAGATATAAAGATGCCGACGACACTTGTCAGAGCCACCTTAAATTACCTCACACACAGCCCTGGCATGCATAAGAATATGATGTAAACTTGTTTTTTAAAAGGCATCTTTGGTTTGCGTTAAAACAACTTCAACACACGCAATGTTCTGATTGCACCACAAACGCAGTAGTCATCCTTACCTTTCACAGAGGCACTGAGTTTTATAAATATGAGCATGATAGTGTAGAATAATCATATCCAAGGACCAGTGGTGGGTTTCAAAATTTTTTGGAACCTCTTCTGTAGGTGTGGCCTGCTTTCCGGGTCCACTGGTGGAACCTCTTCTAACCAGTTCGGTAGATTTGACGACCCGGTTCTACCGAATAGATGCGAACTGGTAGGAACCCACCTCTGCTCCAGCGCCCATGAAGACAAACTGGCCAGGGCCCACACGTGACCCGTCAAAACCGCGTTCCACAAAAGCGCGGTCGACGAAAGCGCGTATGTGACGTCATCACAGCGCGACGAAAAAGATCGAAAAATTGAAATAAAAATTAAATTACAGCAAGCCGATTCACATAAAGGTAAGGGTTAGGTTTAGGGTTAGGTTAAGGGTTAGGGTTAGGTTTAGAGCGTTAGCGTTACGTTTAGCGTTAGGTTAAGGGTTAGCGTTAGGTTTTTCGTTAGGTTTAGGGTTAGGTTTAGGGTTAGGTTTAGGGTTAGGTTTGGGGGGGTTAGGGTAAGGTTTTCGCTTTTTACATTTTTCGATCTTTTTCATCGCGCTGTGATGACGTCACATACGCGCTTTCGTCGACCGCGCTTTTGTCTACCGCGGTTTTGTGGTGGAACCGGGCACACATACATTTTTTGGCTCTTTTTTTGGCTGTTTTCAGGACCATTTTCTGGCCTTTTTTGAGTTGTTTTCCGGTGCTTTTGGGGCGTTTTCCAGTGTTCTTGTGCCTGCGAAGACCAGCTGGCGAGTGTGCATGTGTGTGCTGGAAACCAGATTGCGATTCATAAGATATCCATCTATATAAAACTTTTAAATAAAACTAAAATTTGGGGATCAAAATGCATCCTCTTTTCAAATTTGAGTTCATTTATTTACGCCACCCCATCTTGCCCTGTTGCAAGTTGTTGTTATGACTTGTTTTAAATAACAACTTGCAATTCGTTGTTTGAAAAACGCATCTATTGTGGTTGACCCAGACTTTAAAGGTTTATGTGGATATTGATTAAACATTTTCTATTTTGGCTTCCAAGAATTTGTTATTAGAAGAGAAAGATGTGGAAAGGCCAAGTATCTTTCAAACTCCATCCTGAAAAGTCCCAGAATCCCCAACTCATTCAATTACTGGAGTTGATCCTATGCAGTGACGGCAGTGAAAGAGAAAGGAAAACAGATTAAAGGAGAAATTTTTAAAAAATATCTATGCTTGTCTCCGTAGAATTCATTCCCGCTTCCCAAACTTTTTAGACATAAAATTATTGAAGAATTAGGTTGAGAGACTGCTGAATACCGAACAAATGAAATGGATGCCAAATTAGATACCGAGACTGCAGAAATATTCTGAATCAGTTTCAGTTTTTCAGTAGCCTTCAAAGGGTAATCTCATATAGAGGATGTTGCAGTCTCTGTGTTGTTATGTGTGCTGCATTCTTGTGAGAAGGTGGCTCTTGCAGTTAGCGTTTTAATTTTGTTAATTTCTTGGATAATTCTGCTTAGCAGCTGCACTCACTAACTATATCGCCTTCTTTTTGAAGCTTCTCTATAGGTAAAAATCTTAGGAATGCTTCAACCAGCCATTTCACCTGTATAGCCTGTCACCCAAAGGAAGACTGCATAGCAAGCGGACACAAAGATGGCAAAATTCGTCTTTGGTGAGGCAAGCGTTTGTTATTCTTGGGATTGGCAGCTGTTTCTAAGCACATATTTCCTGAAGAGTGTAAGGGCTGAGCATAAACCTCTTGTCACCAGTATACCTAAGTGTATGGCAAAACTGTACTGTCTAGATCAGGGGTAGTCAACCTTTTTATACCTACCGCCCACTTTTGTTAGTAGTAAAATTTTCGAACCGCCCACCGGTTCCACAGTAATGGTGATTTATAAAGTAGGGGGAAGTAACTTTATTGTATAAAATTTATAAAGCAGAGTTACAGCAAACTCCTACCGCCCACCAGGAAAGCTGGAACGCCCATTAGTGGGCGGTAGGGACCAGGTTGACTACCACTGGTCTAGATCAAGGGAGTCCAACATTTTGGCTTGACTGGGCTTCATTGAGTGAAGAAGAATTGTCTTGGGCTGCATACAAACCATACATAGTTAATGTATATACATAACAAACCTTTATGATCTTGTGGGGTTGCATTACTAAGTTGTCCAGGGCTGTTTGCAGTCTGCAGGTGGTTTAGGTAAAGGTAAAGGTTCCCCTTGCATATATGTGTTAGTCGTTGGGAGTGGTGCTCATCTCCATTTCAAAGCCGAAGAGCCAGTGCTGCCCGAAGACATCTCCGTGATCATGTGGCCGGCATGACTAAACGCCAAAGGCGCACGGAATGCTGTTACCTTCCCACCAAAAGTGGTTCCTATTTTTCTACTTGTATTTTTGTTTACGTGCTTTCAAACTGCTAGGTTGGTAGAAGCTGGGACAAGTAACGGGAGCTCACTCTGTTACGTGGCGCTAGGGATTCGAACGGCTGACCTTTCTGATCAACAAGCTCAGTGTCTTAGCCACTGCGCCACCACGTCCCTATCACCAACCACGTGTAGTTAATGTATATACATAACAAACCTCCTTTTCAATCTTGTGGGGCTGCATTACTAGTTGTCCAGGGCTGTTTGCAGTCTGCAGGTTGGGCATGCCTGCTTTAGAGCTTGATAAAAAGCTGTTTTCAAATGAATTGACGAATTCCAGATGAGGATATGTTCCACGCAGATTGCAAGATGGCAATGATTTATTACAAAATAATAAGAAAAATCTCACTCTAGAGATTGGAGGGAGAATTCAATCCATTACAGATCACAAGATGAAAAATAAAATTGCTAATACTGTCATGCCCACCTTGAAATACCACATCACTGACCGGGTTGTACAGAGAAATTAAAAACCTTTAAGCCAATGAGCCTTGACAATAACCAGCACAGTGCTCATTCTTGGAAGAGTTTTGTTGCAGATATTTCCTCTGGTGGTAGCTTAAATGTATTAAAATTCCTAAATTTTAATCAGAGGTCATGGTTACCCTTCATGGGAATATGGATTAATAATATGGCATTCAGAACATAAGGAGAAAGAATTTTTTTCAACGGTGAAGGCTTTCACAATTAGAGGACAGTCTTCGGGCAAATAATACAGATTTGCAGGGATATTATAGCTAAAGCTATTTTATCTTAAGGGATGGGATTTGCCTTCCGGTCATTCTTCGGGCTAATGACAAAAAATACCCCGTTTTTCTAAAAATAAGACCTCCCCAGATAATAAGCCCAATCGGGCTTTTGAGTGAATACTCTAAAATAAGCCCGCCCCTGAAAATAAGCCCTCTCCAAAAATATTGCAACATAGCAGCAGCCATGAGTTGACAACGTTCGCTGCCTCCTGCACCTCAAAAATAATAAGACCTCCCTGAAAATAAGGCTAAGTGCTTATTTCGGGGGTCAAAAGAAAATAAGACCCTGTCTTATTTTCGGGGAAACACGGTACATATACAAAGCTGTTCTGACCCCCCTCGTCCCACACCAAAGCACGCCAGCCAAAGTTACTTTAAGGAATTTATTAGCAGACAGACAGGTCCTTGGCAGCAAACCAGCACAGACAAGTCTTGGCAGCAATCCAGCACAGACAAGCCTTGGCAGCAATCCAGCCTGCCAAGCTAGCCATAAAAGTTCTCCAACTTTTAGTCAATGCGTTGACTCCTGCAACAGGGCAAGTGCACAAGCAGTCCTCTTATAGTCTTGAGAGGAGCCTTATTACCACCAGCTGAGTACAATTATCTCCTGTAACTGCACAACTGTTCCTTACGCCTATCAGCTCTTTGGTGCTGGGCATCCAGGAACAACTCCCTTGGCTCCTCCCCACTGCTCCAATGCTCAGGCGCTTCCTGGTAGCCAACCAGCCTCTCTGCGCTCTGCTCGGAGTCGGAACCCTGTCCAGGGTCCTCCACATCCTCCAGAGCCGACTCATAGGGTCCCTCGCTGTCGGAGTCTGGTGGCAGCTCCAATGGCTCCTGCTGGGCCACAACACTAAACTATCTACTCTTGATAAATCAATGAATGACAGTAGGAGGTTTTCGGTTCTTAATCCAGTTTTCTATATGTAAAGGGAAAAAAATCAAATAGTTATTGACAACATTGAAAAAGAGAAAAACATTTCATTGTACCTTGGGCTCCACACTTTATTTGAAATACTAATTTGAGAATGAAATAGAAGGCTTGTATGCTTGCTGCAAGGCACCATGTTCTAGCACATTTATTTGCAACAGTGCCTTTGAACCCACAAAGTTCACTGGGATGGGATAGTAAAAAAAGTATAGATCAGTGGTTCCCAACTTTTTTTTTGGCCATGGTATAAATTGAGGCTTGCTGTCTTTGGGACTCCTCTCTATAGGGGACACAGTGGCTCAGTGGCTAAGATGCTGAGTTTGTCGATGAGAAAGGTCGGCAGTTTGGCAGTTCGAATCCCTAGTGCCCCATAATGGAGTAAGCCCCCGTTATTCGTCCCAGCTTCTACCAACCTGGCAGTTCAAAAGCACATAAAAATGCAAGTAGAAAAATAGGGACCACTTTCGGTGGGAAGGTAACAGTGTTCTGTGTGCCTTCAGCGTTTAGTCATGCCAGCCACATGACTACGGAGACGTCTTTGGACAACGCTGGCTCTTCGGCTTTGAAACGGAGATGAGCACCGCCCCCGAGAGTCGGGAACGACTAGCACATATATGCGAGGGAAACCTTTACTCTTCTCTTAGTCAAACGTAAAGGCTTTGGGCTTGAGTAATGCTTATTAATTATCCTTTTGCATTAGTTTACAGCCAGGCAAGTGATGCACATGTGTTTTCACCTACATTTTCTTTGGTAGGGCCTAGGCATAATATAAGGGAAGTAAATATTCTTATTTTGCAAGCTTACGAATCCAAAATATTTAGCACTGATGCCTTCAGCGAAAATGTCTTTGGATGTGCAGACTTCAGTGTCTTCAGTTCTCTATATTAACCACACTGGCTGGCTAGAGAAAGAAATTCACACCACTGGATTTGGGGAAGGTTGATTTAACACTTGACCAAAGTGATTTGTACAATAGCTCCTTTTAAACTCTTGAGAAGTTGATTGCAAACTCTGGTTTTTTTTTTATTCCTATAGGAGAAATTTTAATCATAAGCGAGAATATACATTTTCCACAATGCACTGGCATCACAATGAAGTTATCGATCTTGCTTTCTCTGTAGAAGGTAAAATTTCCTGAGTTATGAAAGTCCAGTTTTAAGAGAGAATATTTTGAAGTATCTTGTATGCTACCAATCTTTGAAGCACACATATTGTAATGGTCCATAAATATGCAGACAGCTGAAAATGTGCTACAAAGGCATCAAGTATTCCTACAAGAAAAGCAGTTTGCTATACTAAATACAGGTAGTCCTTGGATAATAACCATTCACATAGCGACCGTTCAAATTTCCAACGATGGAAAAGTGACATGACTGTTTTTCACACTTACAACAATAGCAGTATTCCCAATGGTCATGTGATCAAAATTCAGACGCTTAGCAACTGACCCATATTTATGACGATCACAATGTCCTGAGGTCATGTGATCCCCTTTTGCGACATTCTGACAAACAAATTCAATGGGGGGAACCAGACTCACTTAACAACCTGGTTACTGAGCTAACAACTGCAGAGATTCACTTGCCATCACTGGCAAGAAAGATCGTAACATGGGGCAAAACTCACTTGACGAATGCCTCACTTAGTAACAGAAATGTTGGGCTTCAATGTGGTCATAAGTCGAGGAATATCTGTAAATCTATCAAAGGGTTTAGAAATGGTTCCAACAGCAAAAACAGAGTTTGTAAATCATGGTTACAGATTGATTAATAGCCAGGTAATAAAATGGTTACGCCTGTTTTATATCAGTGTATGTAAACAGGGAGGTTGAGCAATTCCCTAAGTAGCTGAGGGAAAATCAGCTCTCTCTGTTGGAAAATTCTGGACCTTGCCAAGCACTTGAGGTGGCCCCTGCGTGTTTATTTTATTCTTGGCTTCTTATTTGAACAGGAAGCAGGAGGAATTTTGCTGTGTGGCAGCAGAACATATTTTTCTGCTAACGTAAGCAAAATGTAAGACTTTGCTTGGAAAATCCTGTTTCTTATGTTAAAAGAAAAGCCTTAATCCCTTGTTAAAGTAAATGTTAACTATAGCATTATAGAAGTTGAATTTCAGTTTGTGAGATCTATTATATACAGAGAGATAAAAATATATATGATTATACACCTTTCCAGCAGAACCTTTATCATACACAGTGCTGCACAGTGTGGAGGGAGTCAGTTCATTGAGTTCATTCCTCAGTCAGTTTGTGCAAGTTTGTGGTCTGAGCCCTTTTTAATTCCACTTAGTATGACAAGTTATTAAATCCTCATAGGATCCAAATACTTGTACAGACTACTCAGCCAAAGCAATCATTGGCTTTATTATTAGCTACTTGCCAATAACCCGGCGTTGCCCGGGTATTTATTTATACAGGGAAAGTGTCCAGACCAAACGTAATTTCTAATGTCGGATTTTCCCCCTTACCAGAGGGAGCCCCCTTGTGGAGTACTGTGAAGCCGTTACCATGGCAACTCCACTACAATGTACAGTAGAAGCCATTTTACGGCACAACAGGTTGTATCTTAACAGAACACACACCTCAAGGGGTGTTAGGAGTATCTTACCCCCAAAGTATTTTTTTTTCCTAGAGGGTAAGTCTTCTGTGTACCAAGTTGAAATTGCTTGATGCATTCCAGAGTTATGCTGGAACACACACACAAGCACACACACACACACACACAGCCATTTTTATATATAGATATAGATGACATAAATGTAAAATAATTTAAATCACTTGAGTAAATTGGGAAAAAAAGAACCGTTGCTCAGTTGTTCTTGGCTTCTTATTTGTTATTCTTACTGTAAGTTATTATAAGTTATTCTCTTATTGGTTGTTAATTGATTCATCTGCCTTCTGACTCATTTATTTCTTTCGTTTGGAACAACAGGCACTAGCCTCCTGAGTGGTGGGATTGAATCAGTGCTGGTTCAGTGGCGAGATGGGTCAGATGCTAAAAAGGAATTCTTGCCACGTTTAGGAGCTACGATACAGCACATCTCTGTCTCACCTGATGGAACTCTTTTTTGTACTTCACATTCCGATAACAGTAAGACCAAATCAGGAAGATTTGTAATTGGTTTTGGTTTAACATGTGACATTTATGATAAACACAATAGCACTGAAACTTATATGCCGCTTCACAGTGCTTTACAACCCTCTCTAAGTGGTTTACAGAGTCAGCATATTGTCCCCAACAATCTGGCTTCTCATTTTATCGACCTTGGAAGGATGGAAGGCTGCATCAACCTTGAGCTGTTCAGAATCGAACTCCTGGAGTGAGCAGTGAGTTAGCCTGCAGTACTGCATTCTAACCACTAGCCAATCACAGACCTCAAATGGTCGCTTAGAACCCTTCGAAGTTACAGCAGCTCCCCCCCCCCCCAACCCCCATGACCTGGTCCCAAAATTATGGCTGCTGCAACTCTGGAATGGGGAGCTATTGGGGGGGGGGGGTCTTGGGATATTTTGGAGTCCAATTTCCATAACTTATGGTACTGATTAGACAAGCTAGAACTTGAAATCCTATCAAGATCTGGTAGCTACATATACCCCATCACTGTTGTATAGGCGGGAGTTAGCTACTTAGAGTGACTTACAATAGAAAATGGTCCTATTGCCTTATTCTAAATTAATTTTGATTTTGAACAGCCTTCAAGAATAGCTTTGCATTGTAGAGGTCTACTTTGAGGTCAGGGGGCATAGCTTTGCATTGTAGAGGTCTACTTTGAGGTCAGGTGGCATTTGGTTAACTTCAAAGCCTTATTCTAGAAAGAGATTTGCTGGCCTCTGTCAAAGCTGCTCAACAGTACTGTTGGTTGCTGCTTCAACCAAACTGTTCCAAGACTACAGAAATGACCCCAAGATTTAAAGTGCCATCAAAAGCAAGCTCTTTTTCCTAATAGAAGTATCGTACTGTATAGTACAGAGATGTTAAACTCAAGGCCTGCAGGCTGGATTTGCCCCATGGGGTACTTAGGTCTGGCCCATAGGGGCACCCTGGAAACAGTGTAGGATCGGCCCGCGGTGCTTCTGCCAGCAAAAACAGAGCTTGAGAGGGCCATGCATGGTCCTCCTGAGCTTCGTTTTCACTGGCAGAGGGTTGCAGGAGGCTGTCACAGCCGAAAATGGAGCTCAGGAGGCCGTTTTCAGTGGCAGAGTGCTTAGGCCACCACAGGCGCCCCCAACATGAGTGATGTCGAGCTGGCCATGCCCCCCCCTCCAGTTCAAACACAACCCTGATACAGCCCTCAATGAAATCGAGTTTGACAGCCCTGATCTAGTAAATATTCTGAATTGTCCAGTTGTAGATGATAACTTTTCTTTACTTTTGGTGAGCCTTATTTCTGATGTTTATTAACTATTTTTTTTCAATACACACAGAGATAGTAATCATACATAGCAACTTGAAAGTTTCTGCAGTAATCCAAGGATTAATCAAAGGTACGTAGTGTAATGTTTGGGGTTAGGGGTGGTAGTGGTGTTGAAATTGTGTTTGTGTTTTAAGAAGAAATGCCATTCTTTTTCAAACCCTTTTCCTTTTTTTCAGGCAGTGATGTCAAGACTGGCTTGATAGTTGATCCAAGAACGAAAGCTTTAGTTCTAAACGGCAAGCCTGGACATCTGCAGTTCTACTCACTGCAAAATGATAAACTATTGTATAATGTAAGTTAAACTAGCAAATATGTGATAAAGCCTTGTAAATCCAGGCAGGTTATTAGCTTACAAAAGAGCTTCTGTTTCCATTCTAACAGCAGAGAAGGAAAATACCCATTATTGATCTCATAACAGGCTGGAAAAAAAATGTATTTTACAAGGTAAACTAATAGCAGGGAACTAGAACATAGCAGTAGGTTTGTCTTCATCTAGTCAAGGAGATAATGGAAAGGAAGAAGCTTCAAGGTTGCTAGTGGATTGTTCTAGTTCAGGGGTATCAAACTCAATTTCATTGAAAGCCACATCAGGGCTGTGGTTGACCTCGGGACCAGGCGGGCGTGGCTGACTGGGTTGGTGTGGCCAGCTTGAAGCCACTCACTGGGCATGGCTGTTGGGTGTGGCCAGCTTGATGCCACTTCCCAAACTGTTGGCATGTTTCCTCTTTGCATTGGGTAGATCGGGCCGAAGCCACGCTGGGCCAATGTTTCCTCTTTGCATTGGGTAGACCGGGCTGAAGTGATATGGGTAGACTGGGTTGAAGCGACAGGGCTGGCCCCTTAAATTTTCCAGGACAGCCCCACGGGCCATATCCAACCACATTGTGGACCTTGAGTTTGATACCCCTGTTCTAGTTATTTACTAGACAAGTTGTTAAATATGTCTTTTCAATGCCATCCTCAAGGTAGAGGGAACAATGCCTTGGTGCTGGGGGAAAGTTCTTTTTGTGTGTGAAAATTAAAGGGAGTTGTCTGTGTAAGGGATAGCCATGAGTTGTGTGATGACATGAATTGGGAGTAGGGATGGGAATGTAATAAGCAGAGCGAAAAGGAAGAAGGTGAAGAACTTCAAGGTAAGTTTTGCTGACATTGGAAAAGGCTACGTGATATGGGGGGCAAAATGTACACTCTGCCATGAATAAGTAGAAGTCATTGATGCCATTAGGATAAAAGGTCAGTGGGCTGAAAGAGAATAAAGCGTCTGAGTTTCTGTACGGAATCAAAGAAATATGGTGATATAAAGTGATGTTGATGGTTGAATTGTGCCCGGAGGTGTGCAAAAGCTTTGAATGGAAGAAATACAAGTAATACAATACTAATTTTAGGATGCCTCCTTCCTTGTACAAGTGTCCTCAATTTACAACTACAATTGAGGCAAAACTTCTGTTGCTAAATGAATTTGGTTCCATTTTACGACCTTTCTTGCAACAGTTGTTAAATGAATCACTGCAGTTGTTAAGCTAGTAACATGGTTATTAAGTGAATCTGGCTTCCCCATTGACTTTGCTTATCAGAAGGTTGCAGAAGGTGACCACATGATCCACGGATCAATGATGCTGTAACTTTGAACTGTTACAAAACAAACTGTTGTAAGTCAAGGACTACCTATATTGCTCAGTTTAGAGAAGATTGATAGTATACCACCTGCAAAGTCCTTTGTCCTGATTTGTTTTTGACTTTCTTCCAAAGATACTTGGACTTAGTCAACTCTTTTGCTTCTCTCCCTCCCTCCCTCCCTCCCTCTCTCCCTCCCTCCCTCTCTCTCTCTTTGAAATACACAGCTGGATGTTGTGCAGCAGGAATATATTCATCAGTCCGGTCTTGACCAGATTGAGTTAGTGAAAGCTGTGTTTGATGCCAAAGGCGACTGGCTGGCTACCGTGGAACAGCGGCAAGGAAGTGACAGCGAGCTTGAGATGCAGCTGAAGCTCTGGGCCTACAATGAGCAGACACAAAGGTTAAACATGTTTGAATTTATGTTGGGCAAAGGGAGTCATATTACTCTAGTTGCTATGTTGCAGAGCCACTAACATATCCTGTGGTCATTTTAAAGCCTAGATTTTGCTTCTAGCCATGGAGAATGAAGGCCAAGTCGTCAAGGACCTCATGACCCCAGGGACATGAAACGTTTTCATGATTGGCATTTTTTATAGTGTTATTTTGAGCCACAGGGAACAGAGGCCATAGGGAAGCAGAGCAGTGACTTCATGACATATTGCAAGTGGGCAGTAACATTGCTTTTTTTCTGGGAGAGTTAGCTTTGCAGGAAGAAATCTGTGATTTGTGTTAGTGTGCTGAATTATTTAATCTTACATTTCCATCCTCTGCATTCCCATCTACAGTATGACAGCCAAAGAGCTGAAGTTCAACTTACCTATAGCAATAGCAATAGCAATAGCAGTTAGACTTATATACCGCTTCATAGGGCTTTCAGCCCTCTCTAAGCGGTTTACAGAGTCAGCATATCGCCCCCACAGTCTGGGTCCTCATTTCACCCACCTCGGAAGGATGGAAGGCTGAGTCAACCTTGAGCCGGTGAGATTAGAACCGCTGAACTGCAGATAACAGTCAGCTGAAGTGGCCTGCAGTACTGCACCCTAACCACTGCGCCACCTCGGCACAATAGCACTTAAACTTATATTCCACTTCACAGTGCTTCACAGCCCTCTCTAAATGGTTTACAGAGTTAGCATATTGCCCCTAACAATCTGGGTCTTCATTTTACCCATCTCGGAAAGATGGAAGGCTGAGTCAACCTTGAGCCTGGTGAGATTCAATCTCTCAAACTCCTGGCAGCTGGTGATCAGCACAAATAGCCTGCAGTACTGCACTCTAACCACTGCGCCACCGCAGCTCTTAATCCTATGGGCATCAATCTGAAGAAGGCTGGTGTACTCCATTACTGATTTGTTAGGCAGATTAACCTTGTTCTCAGTGTTTCAGCTATTTTTATACACTGGCATATATTTTTGTCCAAGTATAAATGTATATAATTTGCACTAAGTTGACCACACTAATTATCAGTACTTAGGAAACCAAATGATGACATTTCTGGAACTAGTAGCAACTACCTTATTTCTCATTCCCATTCCATTTATATACAACATATGTTTTCTGATACTTGGATAATTCCAGTGATACCTTTAAGTCACCACCTAGTTTCAATAAGTAGAGAGATGTCTTACAAGCATTACATTACTGTATCCTCTTTCTAATGTTTGAGCAACTGGGTTTGATTGAAGAGTGTTAACTGTGTAGGAAAGATACACTCTTCTATCAGATCTATTTAATGTAGATGAGAACATTGAAACAAGACTTTAAAATAAGGTAGTGGCAAAGCAGTTGGGTGCCATATCCCCCCAAATTTATGGATATTTAGGTGTAATTCATCAGGAGCCAAGCCCAACTCAGAGGCAACTACTTCATTTTATATCATGATGGCTTAAAACCAGATCTGTTTTTATACAGACTACTTCTGCCAGTGGTACAGTAGTACAGAATGTACCACTTTTATTTTGAGGATAAAAATACCACACCATCAATTGGAAATTATAATATCCAATAATTATGCCATCCATTTAATGTGAATTAAATGTTTAATATATCAACCCAGCATAATACTAGTACGTGCCTTGAAGCCTATTTACTTCATGGGAATGCTTTAATATAATTTTCTTTCTTTCTTTTTGATGTTAGCTTTACTCTAAACACACGAATAAATATGCCACACGAGGACATCATAACAGCAATGTGTTTCCGTGGCACAGATGGTTCTGAAAATGAAACCCCAGTTCTGGTAACAACCAGCAATGATGGGCATTTCAAGGTCTGGATGCTGCTGGTGGATAAAGACAATGAAAGTAAGTAAAATGGGGAGGGTAGCTTTCATTCATTTGCAACATGAATAAATATTTTTTTTAAACTATCTAGAAATTATCTCTACATAGAGAGACATGTCTACGTCACTTAGCACTTCTATGTACAATGGAATTTGACCATTTGTGAACTTTGCAACTGGAATACAATCATATATAGTGCAAGAGAAAAAGACTTTAGTGTAGCTATGATTGAGTTTCTCTGTCCTGCGCCTAGTTAGTGGCAACTAGGATAGGAATTCCTACTAAACCTGAGATTCTCTGTAGCTATATTTTCTTACCCCTTTATATTCAGTCATGAAAGCTTGGTGATCTTTGTAAGGCCATTTTTGTGGAGACATAAGATTCTCTCTCCCCCTCCCCCCTTAATTTTAAGCTTCTGCACTTTTCCCTGTTTAAGATATCCTAGTGTTATGTTGTGTTGTGTTGTTTATACTTGAAAGTTATTTCTGGTTTTCATAACCTGGGCACTTAAAGTGGAGGTAGGAGCACCTATATGGAGAAGTTTCTATCTTGCAATTTTGAGTGATGTGTTTGGGGTTTTGTGTGTATGTGTGTGTGTGTTTCTTGATGTGGCACATCCAGATGTTATATTAAATGTACATTTCATGACACCAAATTCTCTCTTCCACGTGGTCTGAAAGGAGAGGGATTTGAAGAAAAACTGCAGCTGTGGGCCCAAATTAATGATTGTAAATAGTGAAGTGAATTTAAAAGTGAAGTCTGTGGATTTATGTTTGTGTCAGGCAAACCTACCCATTTGTGTATGATAACCTACGATTTCTCTTGAACCAAAGTGCCAGCAAAAATAGGTAACTTGAACATGGACGTGCTTTTAGCAGGATTCCATTTTGTGTAGGAAAAAAATCTTAACTCGTATAGCTTGGTTTCCCCCCCACTTTTTTGCTTGCCATGCAAGTATTACTCCCACACAGCGGTCTCTTGATTCCTTTCAAGTGGACAGAAATCTTCCCAGAAATGTGTGGGTTTTCCTGCTTCAGAAAAAAGAGAGAGTAGTATGCGGTTTATGTGGAATTGCTTGCTGGACTACCAAGATGACTAAGCTCTCTTTGTCTTCCAGTGAAAAAAAGAAAATGGGGCCTTCTTGGTCCCACATTAGTTTGACACTGTCCCATTGCAAGGAAAGTTTTCGTGCAAGGAAAGGAGCAAGTGAATACAATTGTTAACCTCACAAGCAAACCAGACCAAATTTGTAAAACTTAAAATGCTCACATGATTTTTTTTCCATCCCATACAGCTAACATTTATATTCTTTCCCTAAATCTCTGTGCCTCTTCCCCAGCAGATGAAAGCATAACTTGGACCTGTGATTTTGTAGGAAGTTATCATAATTATCAAGCTACGCATTGCTGCTTCTCTGAAGATGGCTCTTTACTTGCGGTTAGCTTTGACAAAACAATCACCGTGTGGGATTCTGAAACGTGGGATTTAAAATGCACTTTTTGCCATCCTCCAGGAACTATAATGTACGTACTTGTATGCTTGTGGATCTTATTGTTTTGCTTGTTTTGTATTTAAATCACTTTTTAAAAAACTCGGTTTGAGAAGTGTAGTGTTGCGGTTTTCAGTCTGAAATATTCTTCTCAGTTTACAACCTCCTCTAATTAATTTTAAGAACAAGATCTGACAACAGAGTCAAAAGTCTTCATAAATTAACTCATTTTCTGTGCTTGGAATAGCATATCCAGTATGTATAATTTTAGCTTAGGCTGGGATCTTTTCTTTAAAAGATCAAATCCTTTGAGTAAGAATAAAATGAGGGAAAAGAGATAATGAGCTAAAGGAATGTAAAATTGCTCTTCTATGAAACTAAAATGTGCATTGGAATAACAAGCAAGGTCATTGGTCCTCCCTTGTATTCATTTCTGAACTTCCCGCAGCCAGTAAAGGGAGCCTGATTAGCAGGGATGATTAAATTGACTATTCATTATAACTAAGGATCATGGCTTAGTAAATAGACCACCCTTTTTAAGTGTGTGTGCTTGTGATACAATATTCTTAAATAGGCAAATTAACAACAACTATAGTTCTCAATGCAGCTGAGCCCTCAAGTCTGCTTGAATGCCTCACATTTTTCCTGCTAGTAAAAACCAGTTCCTCCTAATTTACTGTCCCGTCAGCAAGATGGTTTCAGCAAACTTCTAAAATTGATCATGACCTGCCTGCCTGCCAGCATTTGCAAAGGACATTGTTATCTGAAATGGTTTCAACAGAACCATTTGCTCGGAAGGTGCTCTTTTTCAAATGACTTCCTTGACCCTCTTTGTGTAAACATTTGCCTGATTGCTGTGGGAGGTTTGAATGGTACAGTTGTAAAATGGAATTTGTTCCCAGGTCTGCACGTATAGTTACTGCTAGGAGATGTAGGTAAAAAGAGTAAAGTTGCTCAGTGGTGAAATTGGAAGGCTTTGGCTAATCTTAAACCCTGAACGTCCAGCTGGCTCGGACATCAGTGACGTCCTTCCTTTTGCAGGAACTTTTTAGATGACCTTCTTTTTTTTATAAAGTGTTTTATTATTTTTCAATTACAAAAATAAACATCCCATCTTTTCTTATGCAGTGTGTCGTCTGGGTACAAGCATCTCTGTGCAACATTGTTCCTCTTTTGCTACATCTTTCACATTCATATTAACATTATTTCCCCAAGTTTAGTATTATAATATATTGAGCATTTAAACGTTATAAACTCTCAATTTTTCTTCTTAATATCTTCTATTACTACTACTAATAATATTAACATTAACATCATTATTCCCATCATATACATACTAACAGATTTCATCTTATTTATATCTCTAAGTATATTGTCTACTTATTTTTTAGCTTTCTTCATTTCCAAACTCCTTTTTTATTCTCCAACCATTGGTAAAATATTTCCCAAATCATATAATAATATTATATATAATATAATAACCATAAAAAGTTTGCTCTTTCTCCTTACTTGCTAATGTTAATCTGTTCATTTCTGCACAGTCTAATATTTTCCTTATCGCTTTCTCATCAATAGGAATCTCTACACTTTTCCAATATTGTGAAAATACAATTCTAGCTGCGGTTAATACATGAATGATTAAATATATATTCTCCTTATTATAAATTTCAGGGAGAATTCCTAGCAGCTCAATATGTTGTATCATTTAGATGACCTTTTTATTTACCATGTGTTAGATAGGTAATAGATAGGTTGCTGTTGAGTATACAGTATATCGTTTTGAAGTATATCATTAGCCAGCACAGGAGTCTTACAACCAAATTTGAGAAATGAGTTTCTGAGATAGAGCCTTGTTAATGTAGAGGGGGCACATTATGAAATACTTCACGGAATAGGGAATGATCGGCTCTTTCCCCACCAGTTTTCAATCCTGGATGCTGACGAACATAGCAGTAAATGTTACTGGCACGATTTAGAGTTGGGCAACTATTCTGACCTTTCCTTTCTTTAGGAGCCTGTGCTTTGGAAAGCTCATTTGTTCCAAATATCTCCTTGGCACCACCAGCAGTGGCTTTTTGTGCTGCTGGAACCTGCTGAATTGTTCATGTAAGTTTTTTTTACTTCTCGTGTCTTCTTTCCTCCTCGGCATTTTATGCTACAGGAACACCATAGTTGAAAGAATCGGTCAGTGAAAACAAAATCCTTCAGTTTTGATTTCATCTGGGTAAAGAAAACCCTTTGAGTAAATGTTTAACTATAAATGGTAGGTTAATCCACTAGCACATGCACTGGATTACTCTTGCTAACTACCAGCTGCTTGCTATTATTAATTGTGGTACAATTGCCAAAAGATACTGAGTTAATCTGTATGTTTTTGACAAATGGCCAGGATTTTTGTTCAGCTTAAAACTAGCTGTTAAAAAAATGGAATTAAGTCTAATTATTAGATCACTATTTAAAAATAGATGATTTTTTTTTTCCATTAAATAGAAATTGAAATGAGTACCATATTTTTCGGACTATAAGACGCATCTAGATTTAGAGGAGGAAAACAAGAAAAAAATAGTTTTTTGCCTCCGCATGTCCTGTTTTTGCCCTCCCCAGCCCCCAGAAGCACTTTGCAGGCCAAAAATGGGATGTGCAGATCACCGAAGAGTGTTTCTGGGGGCCGGGGAGGGCGAAAACTGGATGTGCGGAAGGTTCGGGAAGCCACAAATGAGCCCGTTTTTGGCGAAAACGGGACATGTGGAGCACTGCAGAGTGCTTCTGGGAACCGGGGAGGGTGAAAACATGACATGCGGAAGATTCGGGAGGCCAAAAACAGGCTCATATTCGGTCTATAAGACGGGTCAAAATTTTCACCCACTTTTTTTTGGGGGGGGATGCGTCTTATACTCCGAAAAATATGGTAATTTAGCACCAACAAACTTATTCCATAATTAGGATGCTGTTAGTAATCATGTTAGAGTTATTTTGCTAGTCCTGCATGAGGGAAACTCAGTGACAGAGTGGATAGCCTGCAGTGGAGCTCATAGAGGGATAACCGCCTGTCCCCTTTCATTGCTCTCCTATAAATTCAGAGAATTGGATGTTCTCCCAGGGGAGTTTTGAGAAGCTGCAGGAGAGGTGGGAAGGAAGACCTATTTTAGGAATAAATAAAAGATTTACAGAAATCTAGGCAACTAACAAATCAAAAGGCCACCAGACAAAATATTCTAAAATGAAACAAGAAGAGGACTAGCCGAGCTGCATAATTTGGGTGCCTCAATCATCTCCTAGCTCTGAAACATTGAGCAGGTCTCTCCTGACTATTTGAGGAGAAGACTGTGGTGTTAGACAGTGATCTAAATAATATGAAAATTATGCATTTTGGTTTGTTTTTACTCTTGGCCGAAGTATCATCTGTCTTTGTCCTATACATTTAGAGTAAACTAATTGTCTAGTTTTCTCTAGAAAAACTAATTGTCTAGTTTTCTCTAGAAAAACAAATTATCTAGTTTTCTCTAGAAAAACTAATTATCTAGTTTTCTCTGGAAAAACTAATTGTCTAGTTTTCTCTAGAAAAACTAATTATCTAGTTTTCTCTGGAAAAACTAATTGTCTAGTTTTCTCTGGAAAAACTAATTTGTCTAGTTTTCTCTAGAAAAACTAATTTGCCTAGTTTTCTCTAGAAAAACTAATTGTCCAGCTTTCTCTAGGAAAACTAATTGTCTAGCTTTCTCTAGAAAAACTAATTATCTAGTTTTCTCTGGAAAAACTAATTGTCTAGTTTTCTCTAGAAAAACTAATTATCTAGTTTTCTCTGGAAAAACTAATTGTCTAGTTTTCTCTGGAAAAACTAATTTGTCTAGTTTTCTCTAGAAAAACTAATTTGCCTAGTTTTCTCTAGAAAAACTAATTGTCCAGCTTTCTCTAGAAAAACTAATTGTCTAGCTTTCTCTAGAAAAACTAATTGCCTAGGTTTCTCTAGAAAAACTAATTGTCTAGCTTTCTCTAGAAAAACTAATTATCTAATTTTTTTCTAGAAAAACTAATTGTCTAGTTTTCTCTGGAAAAACTAATTGTCTAGTTTTCTCTGGAAAAACCAATTGTCTAGTTTTCTCTAGAAAAACTAATTGTCTAGTTTTCTAGGGACGTGGTTGCTCAATGGCTAAGATGCTGAGCTTGTCGATCAGAAGGTCAGCAGTTTAGTGGTTCAAATCCCTAGTGCCGCGTAACGGAGTGAGCTCCATTACTTGTCCCAGCTTCTGCCAACCTAGTAGTTTGAAAGCATGTAAAAATGCAAGTAGAAAAATAGGAACCACCTTTGGTGGGAAGGTAACAGTGTTCCATGCACCTTCGGCGTTTAATCATGCTGGGTCTTCAGCTTTGAAACGGAGATGAGCACCACTCCCTAGAGTCGGGAACTACTAGCACATATGTGCGAAGGGAACCTTTACCTTTTCCTTAATTGTCTACTGGAGCATATTTTAATATATTTTGTTATTAACTCGAAGAAGACTAATAGTAAATTATACACTTAGTTGCGTTCTAAGAGTTCATGATTTCAGAATGTGAATCTATCTGCTTACCCCATGCCACTTTGGTAACATGTATGGTCTCTCCTTTCCAAATGAATGAAACAGAATCTGTAGAGCTGATGATGGCCAAAATGTGATTGATGGATTTCAGGATCCTTTTGAGATCCTGTTGGGTAACCTCAGGCCAGCCATCATTGTGGAATGTCCTCTCGTTCCTTATGCAGACCCTACTCAAAAAGTTGTGTTTTAATTGAATTTGCTCCTCTTGCAAGTTGTGCCTTTTCTAGAAAAAATGTTTTCATAGTCTGTGGTTCTTTTACTTGGCCTGACTATTTTTTTTTCTTTACAGTGGAATGGAGTGCCCAGTTACATGTCAACATTCTTCAGCCTGATCATCTGTCTGAGAACATAGCCGCAATTTCTCAGCACTCAGAATATTCAGATGGTGAGAATAAAGAGGCCTTTCTACTTTGTGGAGAATGGTTGATCCAAGCTGTGGTATTACCATGCCTAGAAAAATATTTTAGATTTAATGCCACTTAAAACAAATTTTTTAACTGGGCTGAACCTGGAAACTTAGATCCTACCAAAAAACGTAAGGGAAATTAGTTAGATTTTCAATCTTTTCTTTTGATTTTCCTTTGCTTTGATCCTGCAGAGAGCTGAGTCCTCTTGAATATAATAAGTAAAGGTACAGAGGGACACTGAGATAGAAGTGGATAATTGCCAAAAATTGATTAAGGGTGGATATTCTGATTATCCTAAGATAATCAAAACCCAATTACTCACTGTATTTAGAGTAAAGGTATCTTACATATAAAAGGAGTTATTTTCCTTTCGGGGTATCTATCTGTTATTAATTATTTAATATCTTACTGTTAAAAAATCTGAATCGTTTTTTAGCGTTCCTTTTCCTGAAGCTTCTGGTTTTCAGATGTTTACTACAGAGGAAGAAAATATGTTTTTAAAGAAAAGCTACCAGTCTTATTATAATATTGTGTCACTTTAGGAACAAGCCATTTTGTCTGAAGAAATAACAGAAAAAGTACAGAGTACTATGTTTGAATCCCATTGTTAAAAAGCTGTCATGGGTTGAGGTGACGGGTATATAAAAAAATTTGAATCTTTTTTTACCGTTCCTTTTCCTGAACTATAACCATCTCTACCTTGATTTCCTCCAAATCAAGAGATTAGGATTTTGAACCAGCATGGTAGCTGGAAATTCAAGGAGTTGTTAGTCCCAATCTATTAACGGGACTAGTTGGGGAAGGCTCATTGTAGCTTATTCCTCATCAAAGAGTTGTCATCTGGCTGTGGTTTTCTCATATCATTAAAATTATGATGCAGCTTGGCTCTTTACTGCCAGATTAATTGTTAAATTGTCCTTCATAAAAGATCAAAGAGCAATATCGAGGCTGGGGCTCCATGCTTGGGATCGTTGCGGCTTTGTAACTCAATTTCTCTTCAACTCCGAGTCAGAAAAACAGACGGGGTTGTTTTCAGAGGCTAAAAATATTCTTCTCTGCTTTAGTGTTTGTGTTCAAGCCCAGCGAACCAAAGCCCTTGTGTATCCAAAGAAATGTCTGCAGAGGGAAAGTCCAATGGGCTGTCTTTGTTCCAAGAGAGGTGCCTGAATGTATTACCTCCGAAAAATATCAGTGGCTTAGCCAATCGCAGTTTTATTTTCTGACCGAAACACACGTAAGTGCTGGCTTTATTAAAACGACTTAGAAGGAAATTGGTAGGCATAACTAACAGATCTGAAAAGAGGCTACCATGTTCACGTGGCGGCGCAGTGGTTAAATGCAGCACTGCAGGCTACTTCAGCTGACTGCTAGTTCTGCAGTTCGGCTGTTCAAATCTCACCGGCTCAAAGGTTGACTCAGCCTTCCATCCTTCCGAGGTGGGTAAAATGAGGACCCGGATTGTTGTTGTGGGCAATATGCTGACTCCGTAAACCGCTTAAAGAGGGCTGAAAGCCCTATGAAGCGGTATATAAGTCTAACTGCTATTGCTATTGCTATTTTATTCCCAATCTCCCCAATAGATTCTCATTACAATATTGTCTTAGTGGTAGTGGGAGATAGAAGCAAGAAAAAATAAATAACTGAAAGACACTGTTTCCTGACTACTCCTATGTCTATTTAATCCAGATGTTTTTTTATTTATTTTAAATGTTTTTTAATATTTTTAATTGTAATGTATTTGTTTGAATTAAAAACCTCCCCAGAATTATTGACTGAGATGGATATCTATAGAAATTGCATACATGCATATTACTTCATGGGACGCGGTGGCTGAGCTTGTCGATCAGAAGGTTGGCAGTTCAACGGTTTGAATCCCTAAGTGCCACGTAATGGAGTGAGCTCCCATTTACTTATCCCAGCTTCTACCAACCTAGCAGTTCGAAAGCGTGTAGAGAAAAATGCAAGTAGAAAAATAGGGACCACTTTGGTGGGAAGGTAACAGTGTTCCATGAGCCTTCGGCATTTAGTTATGCTAACCACATGACCACGGAGACGTCTTTGGACAGCGCTGGGTCTTCGGCTTAGAAATGGAGATAAGCACAACCCCCCCCCCCTCCCCAGAGTTGGGAATGACTAGCACATATGTGTGAGGGGAACCTTTACCTTTTATATTACTTCAAGCACTAATGACACATTCTGCATGCTTGTTTAGAAACAGGCCCTATTTGTTCAGAGGCTCTTACTCTATTTAGAATCGCAGCCTAGCTAAAGTATATTGAGGCAGCTGTAGAAGTTTTGCTATGTCAAATGTTTTGACATCTATGGGCTTCTCTGAGCATCCTGCATTTTGCATATCTCTTTCTGTGTCAAGATATAGGTTATTTTCCTGCAATCTTAATTCCAGCCAGCAAAACTATGCTGACATGAAATTAGGCCTGTCTGAATCCCAATATTGCTTGGACTTGGTTTTTTGGCAATGTATTCTCCCCAACAGCGCTAAAAATGTGTCATTTGGTCACTATTAGATAGAAAGGAAATTTCCTATGATAACATTTGAAATGAAAGGCATTATTCCAAATAGTAGCAAATATTTTTTTTCATTATCCCCCATGTTTTAGTCACAGCCGCATCTCATATTTAAATTCACTAGTTCTATATCCATATGCTTCTGGACTTTGGAGTGGTGTGCCACTTTAAGAACTCAACATAATTTGAAGGATACTTACCTGTAATCTTGCTTTTCTTCCCCTTGTGGTTGTGTAGGAATTAATGACTTTTAGCACAAAGACCCCAGAAGAGAGACTTACGCCTTCCAGTAGACAGGTATTAATTTTTGTAGCTAAATGACTTTATGAAAATCCAGTTTGAATGCTGAGTTATATTTCAGAGTAGAATGCAACGTCGTCTTAAGGTGAGGCCTACCTCAGTGAGTGCCTCTGAATCCAAAAGGTTGTGTCAAAAATTTCCCCAGCTTCATCTACAACACTGCCTCCTTTCCTATTGTTCTTAATTTTTCATGCCTCGTCACAGGATACTTGTCTTTCACATTATTTGGCCAGGATAGTATTAATTTTTTTTTAAAGATGGCAAACGTGTAGTCATCCTGTATTTGTTATTTTATTTGACTATGGGAAAGGTTGAGACACCCATCTACTGCTACATGGAGGAGGCCAATAAAGATGAATTGTGAGAGTTGCCAATTAAGTTTTCACCCTATATTTATTATTTTACTTGACTATGGGAAAAGGTTGAGGCACCCATCTACTGCTACATGGAGGAGGCCAATAAAGATGAATTGTGAGAGTTGCCAATTAAGTTTTGAATGCTTAAGTAAAAAATGATATCTGCAGATAATTTTACCTTTGTTTTAGTTGAAAGCGTGAAGGTTGCCTAGAAGAAAATACTGCATTGAAGGGATGGTCAAGATGGGCACTATATTTAGTTTTTCCAAATTAAAAATCTATTTTAAATAGTATAAACATATCAGTGGTGGGATTCAAATAATTTACCAACCAGTTATCTGCCCTAATGACCAGCTGGGTAGGCGGGGCTCGGTGGTCATGTGATCATGTGGGTGTGGCCAAGTCAATGTCACTCAGGTCGATGGGAACTTCTCCTTAGTTGTTACAATGGTAATAAAGGTTAACTGGAGAGGCAGTTTCTGTAAGCAGGGCAATAAAGATTAGGCTAGAAACAACACCAGAATGTTTCCTTCCTGCCTTCCTTACAGGATTAGCCCTGTAAAGTGGGAAAAAACAAAAGATTTCTTCCAACAACCGGTTCTCCGAACTGCTTAGAAAGTTACCAACCGGTTCTCCTGAATAGGTGCGAACTGGCTGAATCCCACCACTGAAACATATATTATAATTTACAATCAGGTTGTTAAGATAAAGCAATCCCAAATGACAATTGGCCTTCATCTTAAGGACTTACAGTACCTTTCTTGGCGTTTTGGGGCTCTTAAAAGTCATTTTTCATGCCTCGTCACAGGATACCTGTCTTTCACAAGGAAGAGGCGCTAAGCCAGTCATGAATTGCACCAATCTTCTGGTCAAGTATTTCTAGTTCAACCTTGCTTTCCTAATCTGGTACCTCCCAAACAAGTTGAGGGATACTCTCTGTAGTTCATTCTGCTAGCAGCATATTATAGATAGATATTCTAGTTCCACCAACGTACAAAGGCTGACCTACTTAAAGACTGCCTATCATCCTGTTGCACCTGATTGCTGAAGAAGCATGCGCTCCAAAGATAAACTACTGTTTTCTTGTTTTGTACTACTTTTGGTAAATGTCTGTGCCTTGCTTGAAAATTACTTTCAAATGCCTTAATGTAGGTGTATTTTCCCCCCATATTTTCTTTATAGTTAGCAGTTGAGGAGAGCATCTCCATGACTCCTTTTTACCTGTTATTGGGGAAGCATCGGCAGCAAATGAAAGAGGGAATGGATATTGGGAAGGTTCCTGTGCAGAACCTGTTAGGTCAAGAATCACCTGCTGTTAAAGAAGTAAGAATGGATCTAATCCATACTCAGAAATGTATACATTTACAATGACCTCTTAAGAAATGTGCTGTAATCTCACCTTGCCTGTGTTTTCTCCCCAGCTGCTTCATACTCCAGCACATGTATTACCTTCAGCTTCTTTCTTATGTCCTCTTTTTATTCACTCTTTGCTGGTGCCTCGAACAAGGTAAGTAAGAAACCTAAAAGGTCCCCCAGAAATAAAATGCTAAAATGTATTGCCCTGTTTTGGATGAGATACCCGTATAGGCTGCATGTGTCCAGAGATTTACGAGACATCCCAGCTGACCTGTCAGGAGTTCTAAAAATGAAACAACTATTGTCACCCCTCAATCAACCCCAACAATCCCTTGCTGGGATTAGTCAAGGTGCAGGATGTGAAACACCGCATGTCCTTCCTTTGCCATGTTTTTCTTTCTTCTTTGGTCACTTCCCTTTCTGTTCTGAATGATGGAAAGTAAATGAAATCTCAGCTCAAGGTAGTGATGCTTCTCTTGTGTTTGGGGTACATTTAGAAAGTTTAGAAATTTGAGGATCCAAAGCCCTTCCCTTCCCCCCTCTGCAGGGGTGGGTTTCTCGCCCCGTTCCAACCGGATCGGTTGGAACGAGGCCGGTGGCGTCCTCGCGCACACATGCGGCATCCTCGCGCACGCACGCGGCGTCCTCGCGCACGCATGCGGCGTCCTCGCGCACGCACGCGGCGTCCTCGCGCACGCACGTGGCGTCCTCGCGCATGCACGCAGTGTGCGCATGCACGCACGCGGCACACGCGTGCACGCACGCGGTGCGCGCATGCATACTAGTGTCTGCGTGATGCTCCAGCTGCTCCTGGAGGATCGCGCAGGCGCTGTATGCGGTCTGCGCATGCGTGGAAAGCGCAGAATTCGTAAAAACCGGGTAAGGAGCGGGCGCGGGTGTGCGGGCGCGCGCGGGGGGGGGGCTTCGCCGTTCCCGGAAGTTACTTACTTCCGGGTTCGGTGACCAACCGGATCGCAGGGACCGGTGTGAACCGGTCGAAACCCACCCCTGCCCCTCTGCAACAATTATCTGCAGGAAGGTGGCCCAAATCTGATATGCAACCATTCAGGTCAGTGTGTTCCCTTTTTTTTAATAGTCTTGCTTTTCGAGTTTGGATCACATGGTGATTGTTATGCTGATTTTTTTGATAAGTTTAGTTTAGTTTAGTTTATTTGTCTTGTATGCCGCCCACTCCCAAAGGACTCCGGGCGGCTCACAATAAACAAGGGGAGGGGGATAAATAGACAAAACAACACTTTAAAAATACGCAACATTCACATTTTCCGTGGGGCTGGATATTTCACAAGCCCCCCGGCCTGCTGGAGCAGCCAGGACTTAACGGCTTTGCGGAAGGCCGGGAGGGTAGTAAGGGTCCGGATCTCCACGGGGAGATCATTCCAGAGGGCTGGAGCTGCAACAGAGAAGGCTCTCCTCCGGGGAGTCGCCAGCCGACATTGGCTGGCAGATGGAATCCGGAGGAGACCTAACCTGTGAGATCTAATCGGTCTATGGGAGGTAATCGGCAGGAGGCGGTCTCTCAGCTACCCAGGTCCGATGCCATGTAGGGCTTTATAGGTAGCGACCAGCACCTTGAAGCGGGTCCGGAGACTAATGGGTAGCCAGTGCAGCTCGCGGACATAAGTGGACATCTCTGCCAATAACCATAATGCCTTCAGGGCTGTTCTCTCTGCTTTCATCCAGATTGTTCTTTACTTTTTGGAGCTTTTTCAGGGAGGAGGGAATTCAATCATTTGAGTATGTCATTAAAGATGGTTGGTGAATGAACATGTGAATTCATGGATTTCTTGGAATACAGGTAGTCCCGGAGTGCTAGGCATATTTAGTAGTTGGATTCTTCAGAGAGTAAGATCCATACCCTGGATTTGGTTGTAATCAAATCAATCTCGTGTTGATCACATTTTCTGCAGACATTTTGCTCCAAGTCCCAGGAGATCACCAATCTCCAACCCTCTCGATTTCAACTCTTAGCAAACTACAAATGGCACAAGGGAACTCCCACTGCATAAATGTACTCTTGCCAGGAGATTGTTCTGACCTAGGCTTCCACAGCACCACGAAGCCGAGTCCTTGTCCTGATAAACCCCTTTTATTTAATTTACAATGAATTCTTCTCCAGCAAAGTCCCAGGCTACAGTCTTTCAAGATAGTTCACAATTGCTGACCTTTATCAGGCTTGGAGAGTGGCCATGCCGATATCTTTCAGAAGCTGCAATACTTGGCAAGAATGCAGGAATGAACTAATTGTCTCCTGCAAAACCCCTCCCCTTTTGCTGCTCTTTTATTCCCTATGGGAGGGGTCATTCACCGTCCACCTGTGGCTTTACTCCCAAGTCGACCCCTGTTCTTTAACTGTTCCCTTTGTCTGGCAACTCTGTGCATGCGCACACTGGGAACAGGCTCCAGCTGTTTGTCTACCTCACTGATGTCTGACTCTGAAGGCAGCTGATAACTGTCAGATGGCCCTGGCCCCATTTCTGCCTTGGACACAGAGTCCTCCTCAGAGCCTTCCCCAGACTGGCCCATGTTCCTCCCCAACCTCCTCATTGTCTGAATCTGCTGCCAGCTCTGCTGTCGGGCCACAACAATTTATTAGGATCTCTGAACAAATGATGTGTTTTTGAGACAAATAGAAGACGCTTTACATAATTCTGTTTTCTTTTTTAAAACAGCATCAGTGAAATTGCTGACGAAGTAGAAATGCTGAGTGACAGTGAAGAGAAGGGATCTGAGGAGGAATCTGAAGATATTGAAGTTCTCCCAGAGGCTTCCCAGACAACAGAGTGCTTTGGGGAGGGTGTATCTAAATTATCAAAACTTAAGGAAAAAGAACTTCGTAAATTAAGGAAATTGGACTATAGCTGGGCCTCAGGACTCTGAACATGTGACATGGCTTTCTTTTTTTCTTTTTTACATATTTCTTCCAATAATTTAATAAAGTGCCAAATAAAAGCTAGCTTTCTATGTTACTTTTGCCATCGATATAAAGTACATCTTCAGGGAATTCTTGGACACCATCCTTCATCGGCTTGAGAATGCTTGTCTAGAAAAAAGAGTTTTGTGTTGAAAACAGGACTTTTTTCAGAAGAAGAGCTTTCCTTTTTATGTGTTACTTTCGGCCAAGATTCAAGGGCATTACAAAGCGTTTATGTAAATGCATCTTATTTTAGACATAGGATGCATTTACGTGCTTGTGTGTTTAAAAAAACCTTGTGGTATAACATGGGGGATCTTTGCTTGGGAAGAAAAGCAGCCAACGTTCTGAGCTGGAAGAAGTATGTGCTAATCTGCATTCCTAAAATGTTTAGAGATGCCTGAGGGAGAGTTTGGAAATCTAAGACGTTCAAAACAAACCCACTTTTGTCAAATGCAGACAGTAGGAATGAAATAGCTAATTAAGTAAAAGAGGTCATTTAGGATGCTGAAAAAATATCAGCCTGTGCAAAAAAGTTGATCTGAAAAGAAAATTGATTCAAGCATTGAGAGGGAGAGGGAGGGAGGATGGAGAGAGAGGGAGAGAGACACGGGAGACTCTGAATCTGATACTGTAAACACAATGTTGGTTCACAATGGGTTTCCCCTTATCACTGTTTCCTGCAGTAAACTACTTTAGAAACAAAAAAAATGATTGCCCAAGAATGTTTCTAAGTGGCATAAATCATCAACAAAACTGTTTTTAAAACAATTTGTATTAAAGTTCACAGTTATAAAGCGAAGAAGCTTAAGAAAAAGAGGAAAATTATTTCTAGTTCTCTAGTGTCAAAGCTTCAAACTCATTTTTTCCTCCTAATCAGCCTTTTCTCGTGGAAAGGTTTCTTATAAAAAATATTTTTAACTTGTGACCAATTGCTTAATGTTTGTTCAATGTTACAACCAGTCTTCACACTTAATGATTGTTGCGGCATCCCTGTAGACGTAAAATTTGAGTGCTTGGTAAATGGCATGTATTTACAATTATTGCAGAGTCCCAGGATCACATAATTACCATTTCTGACCCTTCCAGAGGGGCACGGTGGGGGGAGGGGAGCTTTTGACAAGCAAAGGGGGGGGAGCCAGATTTGCTTAATGACCATATGATTCAATTAACTGGCAAAAAATTGGGTGTGATTCAGTTAATGACCCCATTGCTTAGGATAGAACCTCTGGTCCCAATTGTGATTATAAGTTGACTACCTGTAATATAATTGATCCACTATTTATTTATCTCATTTTTAAGCATACCACAGATGAGAACATTTCTACAATCCAAAAAGCTACAATTTTTTTCTCCACATGCCGTGATTGACACTAATAATAGTATAGCCTTGAAAGTAACTTGAGACATGAAAGGAGAGTCTCCTGTTTGAAGATAATCGCATGGCATAATCTAGGACTTAAAACTGCTTTGTGGATGATAGCTAATTCAAAATGAACTTAAAGTCCATGTTGCATCATAAGATAATTTCTTAAAGCAGCCAATGAGTTCATGATTGGAGCTAGATAAAAATAATTTTGAGGAATGCTAACCAGAAAGAACTTGTTCTAAAGCCACTTGGAATACTGGAATTCAGTTTTGGTTGTCACAATGTAGAAAAGATGTGGAGACTCTAGAAATAGAGTGCAGAGAAGAGCAACAAGGAGGACTGGAGACTAAAACATGAAGAACGGTTGCAGGAACTGGGTATGTCTAGTTTAATGAAAAGAAGGACTAGAAGAGACATGATAGCAGTGTTCCAATATCGCAGGGGATGCCACAAAAAAGAGGGAGTCAAACTTCTCCAAGGGACCTGAGGACAGACTAAGAAGCAGTGGGTGGAAACTAATCAAGAAGAGAAGCAACTTCGAACTGAGGAGAAATTTCCTGACAGAACAATTAATCAGTGGAACAGCTTGCCTCCAGAAGTTATGAATGCCCCAACACTGGAAGTCTTTAAGAAGATGTTAGATAGCCATTTGTCTGGAACAGTATAGGGTTTCTTGCCTAGGCAGGGGGTTGAACTAGAAGACCTCCAAGGTCCCTTCCAACTCTGCTATTGTATTGTATTGTATTGTATCGTTCCATTGTTGAACATTTTACCTATCACTTATTGAGATGATTTACTAAAAAATCAGGGTTTGAATTTTGTATTAATTTTATATGGAAATGAATCAAGCTTTGAAGCAAACCATGTCCCTATTATGCCAGACTATATTCACAGATTTGGTTTGTGTTCCTGATGGATGCTAGAACTATAGGTATGAATGGTGATCTGAGGTTTCATGTACTGTATAATGTGTTTATATGTCCATTATATAGTTTTATTGTGACATAAAGGAAATGGCTTTGTTCTGTAGATAGGTTGAAGTTAAGGTTAATGGCGAGGTGGAAGCTGTTGAGGGTCTCATGAAACTGAATGTGATTCTTTTTAGTAAATGCAGATGATAAACACGTCTTCAGTGAATCAATAATGTCAATAAAAGTGATTTATTGGGGGCTGTGCTACTGATTTTCAGGTTTTCAAAAGTTAAGCAGTTATGGGTGAGCATACACCACTCTCGTAGCATCTATGGCAGGGGTGTCAAACTGGTGGCCCAAGGCCCAGATGCGTCATGCACAGGCCACGCCCACCCCAGCTCCACAAAGGGGAAAAACATCCCGTGATGGCAACGTGATGCGGCAAGTTTGACACCCGTGATCTATGGTGTTGACATCACAGCTCAGGCTACTCAAATACTAAAGTATTAATAAGCTACAACCCAAAATGGATAATGATATTGCACTTGTGTAATATCATTTTTTCGTATTGTCCTACACTCCCCTTCCTTTTTGATTGTAAGCCGCCCTGAGTCCCCTCAGGGAAAAGGGCGGCCTATAAATAAATAAATCTACAATCTACAATCTACACTTTCTCAGGCACCATGCTTACATACAAACAGCCATCCAACCTGAAGCAGATTCTCACAGCAAGCAGAAGTAACTGGAAGATGATGCTAAGATAGACCAAGAAAGTCACATTTGTTTTGCCTCCATAAAATTTACATCACTCTCTCTATTACACACTTCAATAAGTTTGCATAAAGGTTTAGAAGCATCCAGAAATGTTTTTTCTTTTAATGTGATGTATGCCACCATCAAGTTGCATCTGGAATCTTATAGGACAAACCAGGCAGAGAGCATTTGGTCTAGTCTAGTGGTTTAAGGCACCAGGCTAGAAACTAGGAAACCATGAATTCAAGTCTGGCCTTAGCCATGAAAGCTAGCTGATGATGTTGGGCCAGTCACTCTCAGCCCAATTTACCTCATAAAGTTTTTGTGGTAAAAATAGGAAGGAAGCCTATTAGATATATTTGCCACATTGAGTTGTTTATAAAAATAATAAGGGCAGGATATAAGTTAAATAAAACATGACAGATGCAGGTTTGACATCAAGTTAGACAAAGTAATAGAACATTTTAGCCACCCAAGACACTCCATTACAGATCTCCCAAGTACTGATCTGGAACAAAAAAATTGCTAATCTCCTTTTCAAAGCTGAAGAGCCAGCGCTGACCGAAGATATCTCTGGGGTCATGTGGCCAGCATGACTAAATGCTGAAGGTGCACAGAACACTACTACCTTCCCACCAAGGTGGTCCCTATTTTATTATTTGCATTTTTACATGCTTTCAAACTGCTAGGTTGGCAGAAGCTGGGACAAGTAACAGGAACTCACTCCGTTACACAGCGCTTGGGAGTCAAACTGCTGAACTGACTTCTGATCAACAAGCTCAGTGTCTGAGCCACTGTGTCCCAAGACATGATACTCGTAATTACACCCAAACCTTTTCATCTGAGTTTATCATATGGTATCAAGCTCTTCAACCAGGGCTATAATCTCAGATGCATCATATGGTATCAAGCCCATGGACAGCACAGGATTGCTTTGTGAGGAGTTCAAATAACATTCAACCATTAAGGTGAATGCCTAATCGGTGGGTTTGGAATTATAGATGGACAAGATGCAATTTCTGACTAGTTTCAAAATAGAATATGCAATATACAGTATATTCTTTTCTCTTAAGACTCCTACCCTTCAACAAACATATTATTAACTAATTAGTTTTCTGACACAGGAAATAATGATACTGTAGTAGTTGGCCTTGCACATTACAAACCAATAAAACAATTTCAGTTTGTTAGATTGCTTCATTTGTTTGTCAGTATTTAGGAAATACAACACTAGGATAGTATGCATTAAGACAATGGTGTGATGCTATCAAAACTGTTATGTGTATCAAGTTCTGTGATTGAAATGCTATTGGGTAGCGTCTGTTGTGTTTTGAGTTAATTGCAGAATGACTGTCATTACCTGCATGTTTTTCAACTGTACTACTGCCTTTGACATTCAAAATATACAAGAGTTTGTCTCCCTGTTCATTAACTATTATTTAGAAATTTAATAAGCATTTGTCTTACGGGTAGGATTTTCTCAGACTAGATGAAAGGCCGTATGTAATGGTTAATGACAAGAAATGCGGCTACTAGTTTTTTCATCTTTGATTCTTTCTACATCAACAACTTTGGGAGATAAATGAAGTAAGTGTTAAGTACTCTGTATAACATTCTCTCTTTTTCTCTCTTTCTCCCCCCACCCCAAGCTGTTTTTTTTAAAATAAAAAAAATATTTTAAACACAAATACAAAAAGATAGACTACATTTATACAACACACCGGAATTTCATGTTCCTTCTTACAGCAGTTTTAGATCAGTACGTATTTTTATATACAATATTTCCCCTCATAATACCTTACCATTGAGTTTCACCATTTTTAACCCTCTTATTTCACTATCATTTACCTATCTACCAGTGGTGGGTTCCGGATCCTGATGCAACTGATACAGTGCAACGGGGCCCTGCGTCCCCCACATGCAAGCGCACAGCACACACGCAGCACATGCGCACAGCACGTGCATGCATCCTTACCTCCATGACGCCTCCGCGATGGCTCTGCGACGCTCCAGCTGCTTGGCAGAGTGTCGCGCAGGCAACGTACGCTCCATGCGCATCCACGGAAGGGCGGAAGAGCTCAAATACAGGTAAGGAGCTCGGGGGGGCAGGGGGGCCCTCTGGAGCACGTACCAGAATGGTACCCGGTGCTCCCGGCAGGCACTGGTACGCCTGTACTGGGGGGGGGGTTACCACCTGTAACCCATCATTGTTATCTACTTATATTTTGGCTAATTACCTCAGACAAACTTTATCCCTCTTTTATGTATATAACATTTATCCTTTATTTATAATGTTTATCTTTCTTAGGTACTTATCATTAATCTTTGTTTCTTTTCTCCAGCCACCTGTACCATGTTTCCCATACCAAATAATAATCTGTCTCTTCTTTTCCTTCGATTTCTTTTGTTAACTTGTCCATCTCAGCACAGTCCAGAATCTTTCTTATTATTTCATCTTCACTTGGTGTTGACTTATTCTTCCATCACTGTGCGAATGCAATCCTAGCTGCTGTAATTATATGTAAAATCAGATATGGGGTATCTTTTTTATATTTAGTCATCGTTATACCTAATAGGAATGTCTCAGGCTTCCAATCAATTTGATTTCCTGTTACTAATTCCAGCCAACTTTTAACTTTTTTTCAATATTTTTTTAGCCGCCTTGGAAGTCCACCATATATGATAGTATGTTCCATGCGCCTTTTCACTTTTCCAGCATTTTGGAGATATTGTTGGTGATATTTTTGCTACTCTTGCCGGCAGTAAGTGCCATCTGTAAAACATTTTATACTGGTTCTCCTCGTATGCCACAGACATAGTCATTCTTAAATTTGTCCCCCAAAATTTCCCCAACTTTTCCAGTTCTATATTGTAGCCAAAGTTCTGGTTTTGTATGTTAGGCAGAAGTAGAATTCATAGTCTAAGGTCATGATGTGAATACAAAAGGGGCAAGCCTTGCATTGAGATGCAATGTGCCAGGTGTCTGGTGCCCTCATTGCTACACCACACTGACTTTTCTATAGTATTATAGACTTATCAAATCTATGTATAGTTACATTCCTGTGTTCCAGGACTCGGCGTGTCTCTTTGCGTTTCAAGAGGAGGTTGTTCCTGCTTGTTCATCTACCCTACCACACAAATCACTCCCTGCAATGAAGACAGGACCTGAGGATTTCTGCATGCCAAATCTATGCTTAGTTCCTGCACTATCACTCTCCCAAAGCAGTATCTTGCTAAGAACATAATATTTTTAAAATTTCTCAGGTCATTCCAATTACTCACAACTAAGTTGTCCTGAAAGGAGCAATCAAAAGTGTGGAACTGGTAAGGCATTTTGCCCATACTTCTGTCACCTCTAGAGATGTGAGTTTAAGAACACTAACATTCATCAAAATGAGCAATTGGAACTGCAGTTAAAATTGGCTTTTCACTACTGAAAAGATGGTTGGCAATTTTCATAATTTCCTTCTGCTGTTCTTCGCATATCTCACACAGCATCCACGGGATTTTGCAGTGAAGTTTTGACATTTTCCTACACGTTCCACCTCCTTTATGTGTGACTAGAAAGTCTGCAGGTACAAAAGGGACAAGGCTTGTGATACACCACTGTGATGGTGCTTTCATCATTTTGCCTCCCTTTAGATGTCACCCTTCAGGAATCCTGACTCAGTCTTAGCAGGATCACTTCACTTCACAGAGGATGGAGTGCTTGAAAGCCTTCCTGTAATTTAGTCACCTGTCCACCTCAAAGTTTACCCATCAATCTTTCATAGAGAATGTTCACTTGATGTTCTAGGTCAAGTTTGGACATACAGTAGGTATCTGCAAGTTTCTTCACAATGAAGAAAATGGCTGACTTGAAAGAATATCACAGTGCAAACCTTGCCCTTTTGCATTCACACCCTGATGTGAGACAAGTATGTCAGTCATGGGATTTGTCTTGTGGCGTTATGTGTGCATTTTCACTTCCTTGTTCCCTTACAGAGGCTTATGAATCTGGAGCTATTAGTTTCTCTTGACAAGGGAAGCTATTTAATGTCAAAACCTGTAGAAGTCCAAGTTAAGTGTTTAAAGGCACTTCTTTTTGTTTCCCTTAAAATGAAGAACTCTAGCCAGAGGTGGGTTCCTACCAGTTCGCACCTATTCAGTAGAACCGGTTCGTCAAATCTACCGAACCGGTTAGAAGAGGTTCCACCAGTGGACCCGGAAAGCAGACCACACCTACAGAAGAGGTTCCAAAATTTTTTGAAACCCACCACTGACACACACAGAAACACACACACACACACACACAGACTGACACAGAGAGAGAGAGAGAGAAAAAGAAAGAAAGAAATAAAAAAGAAAGAAAAAGAGTGTGAGAGATGAAAGAAAAAAGAAAAAGGACAGAGAGACAAAAGGAAGGGGAGAGAGAGAGAGAGAGAGAGAGAGAGAGAGAGAGAGAGAGAGAGAACACATGGCAAGCCACTCCCACAAAGGAGGCCACACCTACAGAGTAGGTTCCAAAATTTTTTTGAAACCCACCACTGACTCTAGCATTATATGGTTATTTTTCCTCAACATCCTGGCTGTTCCACTTCCTCCACTAAATCTTCCTTATGACTAGTATCAAATCAAAGCTTCCTGGGCCTTTCTCTAAAGGAGATGGCAAAATAACTCAGGATTCAGATCATGTTTGGTCCAATTCAGGTTGATCACCCAAGGTAGCAAATGTATTCCTTATGTTATATGGTTGTGGGGATTGATTGAATGATTAAAAATTACAATTTGCCAGGGCATGCAAAAGTAATTCATAGCCAAGGTGTAGCTTCCTCTTCCCTGTGAATGGTGGTCCTAATCTGAATTAGGTTCCTGAATACTTACACCCAACAGTAAAGAAAACAAGAAGTGGTACAGTATGATCCAAAACTTAAAGGTGATTCAGTGATGCTTTTAAACAAGAACTAAACCTATTTCTCATTGTAATTGACAGATTTAAATATTCCACTTGGAATGCATTCATAATTGACCAAATTTCAGCCGAACACTAGACTTCTCAATTGGGAGGCTGTTCCATGAAGTCATAGGCCATGTTGAACGCTGAATATATTGTATTCATCTATAACTTTGCAGGGAAAAAATAAAACAAAATAAAATCAATATAAATTTCCAGCAAGCAAGTTGTGAGCTCGGAATGCAAAAAAAGTGGCATGTCTTTGAACCAGTAATATAATCTGAATCACATACTTAGGAACTCACATTATGTATGTCTAAATCGGGGGTCAGCAACCCGCGGCTCTGGAGCTGCATGTGGCTCTTTGTCTCTCTGTGGCTCCCTGTCACTGGTCAGCATCACAATTTTGGGAGGACCTTCCGGTTGTGGGTGTGTGTGTGTGGAGAAGCATGGTGCATCAGGATCAGACTCTATGGCAAAAAGCGAGTTTTACGGTCGACTCCACAGTTGATAGGGTTTTCGATTTCACAGGACAGTAGAGAAAAAAGGACACCACGCTAGGAGGAGACTCTATGGTGGGGGAACTGAACTTCCAATCAGCTCCAGAATTGAATAGGGGCTTCCAGTTAGGACTTTTGTGGCTCACAATGTTTTCTTTTCTATGAGAAACAGGTCTAAATGGTTCTTTGAGTGTTTAAAGTTGCTGACGCCTGGTCTAGATATACATTGCCTTAACTCACAGTTTGCTTATATATATTTTGCCACAAATGGTAGGTTTATATGAACTGCTGTGAACACAACAAAATTTAACTTAGTATCTCTTTGGATGGCAATATTAAAAAATATCCCATGTGTGCATTATATTTATCCAACTATTTATTGTTCTGTGTTTGTGCAAATTCAATTATCTCTGTCCTCCATAAAATTTGTCTATAGTACACTTCAGATTTAATGTTCAAATTCCCAAGAGCTTTTGCCTCTCTGCATAAGTTGTGAAGTATCACAACTCTAAATGACAACTGTACCCAGAGGGAAATTTATACAAGTGTTGTAGCAACCAATGCTGTAAATTTCCCCCAACCATTATAAGCATTTCTCTAGGTCCCTTCTTGTCAGAGAAAATGGGAGGTTGGGTGTCCAATAACACTCGGAAGGTCACAGATTTTACATTCTTATATAGATTCATAAAAAGACACATTCAAAATTTGAAAATGTTTCCAAATAGAAATATATGCCATACAGTTGGTCCTTGCTTAACTACCACTCATTCAATTTGTTGCAGCATCCCACAGTTAGGTGACTGTGATCTGGGTGCTTGACACCTGGCTCATAATAATTACAGTGTCACAGCATAATTACAATGCCACAACATTCTGCAGTCACAGGGTTGCCATTTGTGACTTCTGCTGGTTTTCTACAAGCAAAGTCAATGGGGAAGAAGAAAGAAGGTTGCCAATGATGTCTTTGCTAAACGAACCACAGCAATTTATCTAATAAACCCCAGCAAACAGAAGTGCTGGACTTTCCATCACTGTGCACTAGTTTCCATGGTCTCAGGAGTTGCATTTTATAACCAAATCAATTAGTGATGGTAATACTGGTCACAATTGCTTCTGGATGTGACAATTTCTACATTTTCATCAGCGGTGGGATTCAAAAATGTTTTCTACCAGTTCTGTGGGCATGGCTTGGTGGGTATGGCATGGCATGGCTTGGTGGATGTGGCTTGGTGGGCATGGCAGGGGAAGGATACTGTAAAATCTCCATTCCCACCCACTCCAGGGGAAGGTTACTGAAGTCCCCATTCCCTCCCAATCAGCTGGGACTCGGGAGGCAGAGAATAGATGGGGACGGGGCCAGTCAGAGGTGGTATTTACTGGCTCTCTCAACTAGTCAAAATTTCTGCTACCAATTCTCCAGAACTGGTCAGAGCCTGCTGAATTCCACCTCTGATTTTCATCTGGATAGATCAGATGCAAGTTTTATTGAAAGGACAGGAAAGGGAATTACAGCATATTTTTTTTTTACCCATGCCAAATTGTATTTGCCAAAACTCCTGCGCAGCAATTAGAAGTATAAGATATCTGTCTTCCTCTGCAGCTGGACAATTTATCTTCTTTAAGATGAATTAAAGAGTATTTTGTGTGTGTTCTGAAAATGTTCTTGCTGAAATTCAGAAAAGGCCATGTTTCTCCTGGATTTGACTCAAAAGAGGAAAAGTATTCCATAATATTATTTATAAGTATCACAAGACTTAACATAAACCAGAGAATGTAAGAACTCTAACTAGTGATGTCTCTATTTTACAAGTTGAAACAGTTCATTGACCATAAAAGTTTGAATTTGTGAATGATGCCACTCACTTAGCTTCATTTCTTAATCCCTCCCTGTAATCCATGCATTGTACTACTCTACTTGTGATTGCAGCTCTGAAGTAGCTACGTACATATTTAAACATAGAAAGGTGTGGGAGAAAGCATGTCAAATTTATTCAAGTGGAGAACTTGCTGTATTTGGTAACATGTTGCTCTTGTGCCCCTCTATATCCTTCCTGCTGAAAACTCTCATTGTTTTGGAAAAAGAATCAGACTGTACCTGGAATCTGAACTAGGATTTTCATTTTATGATATTGGGACCCTAAGACATCACTCATCTAGATTTCCCCCTTATTTTTAGGTTCTCAAGCTTAAGAGTTTAAAAAGAAAAGGGGTCTGTTATTGGATGGATGGGATTTCCTAGACCTGATTCTCTAGGTTAACCCAATGCCACAGTGGATTCTGAATTATCCTTTCTGCACCCAAGACCATTATGATCTGTCTAGCCAAAACTTTCCTTCATCAGCCCCTTTCACACTTCTTCATTGGAACTAAAGTTGAACGACATAAAAGTAAATGAAGTAAACCAGTGGTTCTCAACCAGAGGTGGGTTTCTGCGGAATTGGCCCAGATCGGGTGAACAGGTAGTGGCAGCAGTGGGAGGCTCTGCCCACCTGCCTGGACACTTCTGTGCATGTGCAGAAGTGTTGCACATGCACGAGCAAAACGGTAGTAAAATAAATTGAAATCCACCACTGTTCTCAACCTGTGCTCCGCGGACCACTGAGGGGGGGGGGCTGCAATGCCATCGCAGGGAGTCCAGGAAGGTTTGAAAAAAATGTTATAATTTAAATCTTGAGTTACGTAAGTGTTGGTGGTCTGTGGCCATGGTCCGTGGCCACAAAAATATTTAAAGGGGGGTCTGTGTTTTTTTAAAACTTTTGTATTATGTGTTTCTTTTAATGTTGTACGCCGCCCTGAGTCCTTGGGAGAAGGGCGGCATATAAATCTAATAAACCTAAACCTAAACCTGTGATGAAGAAAATGTTGAGAAACACTGAAGAAAATGATAGAATAAAAATTGATCAAGTGAGGAAAAACTGGACTCACTGTCAGACCAGAGGAATCCAAGTTGGATGGATTTGGGTTCCTCTGGAGAGAGTTTCCTCAGTGTTCAGAGGACGGAGCTTCCTCAGTGTAGATTTTTTCCCCACCTCCCACTTCAACATGCACTCCTCCTTCATGCCTGGGACTTTTCAGCTAGTCTAGTTTTGGGCACAGATTTATTTATTGTTTCGGAAAACGAATAAGCTGACTAAAACAGGTCTACTGTCGTCCTAGAAATAGCTCACTGACAGGACAAAGGTATGGAAAACATTATGCCAATGACCTGTTAGTCTGACATTTTGGCAGATATCAGCTTTCACTCATCCCATCCACCACCTCATAGCTTCATTACAGTTTGCAAAAGAAGGTTTTGGCAGCAAATGCCATGACAATTTATAGTAGCCTTGCTATCTGGTTCTCCTTAGCATCTTTCTCTCTGCATTGTATAGGACCTTGATACTATAATAACTGAATAAAAACTAAGGGTTTCAGCAGCAGATGCATCTTTTTATTGATCGGTTAATACACAACTGTTATACACATAACAGAAAAAAAAACCTGATATCATGGTGTATAAGCACATGGTGCTGGTTTTTTCCCTTTCCTTTTCTTTTTTTCTCTAGGCGATGCTTTCCTAAAAAATTCAAGTCGCTGAGTTGGTGCTCACAGATCGCAAGGCTTGTGACTCAAGTTCCTGTTATGAAACTAGAAAGTGCCCACCCAGCAAACTCAGCAGTGAGTGAAATAGAAGAATCAGCTAATTCTGCGAAGAGGTTCTCAGGCTCTCTACTAAACTGGCCAGGAACAATATTTGGATGACCATGTGGAGGACACTGGTCGCGCCTGGATTGCTAACAACCCACAATTACCAAACTTTTAATACACTATTTATGTGTCCGTATTTTAGGCCATGCAGTTATCAGATGCTGAGTTTTTGATCCAATGGAATAATAAGAACAAGAATAGAAACAGGGTGTCATTTTCTTTACAGACAATTCCAACTGTTTTTCACTGCACCGATTTTATAAAACACGGATGATGATATTTTCTTCATTTAATGTCTGATAACCTGCTTTATGATGACACATCTAGATTCACACTGGCTGACAAATCTAAAAAGCCATCAATTATGACATTGGACATACTGTACATTTCAGACTAAGGTTTCATATTGTATTTTGGCATTTCAGGTTCTAAAATCTGCAGATGGGCAACACATTAGAGCAGGACTGTCAAAGTCACACATGATCCATCCAGCCCACAGCCTGTGGGCTGGATGGATCATGCACTGGCCATGCCCACACCAGGGGTGGGTTTCAACCGGTTCGCGGCGGTCCCTGCAAACCGGTTGGTCGCCGAACCCGGAAGTAACTTCCGGGAACGGCAAAGGGTGTGCCCGCCCGCCCGCAGTCCTTACCCGGTTTTGACGAGTTCTGTGCTTCCACGCATGCGCAGGACGCATACAGTGCCTGCGCGATCATCCAGGAACAGCTGGAGTGTCGCGCAGATGCTAGTACGCATGCGTGCACCGTGCGCGTGCACGAGGACGCTGCTGGCCCCGTTCCAACCGAACCGGTTGGAACGGGGCGAGAAACCCATCCCTGGACATACTGTACATTTCAGACTAAGGTTTCATATTGTATTTTGGCATTTCAGGTTCTAAAATCTGCAGATGGGCAACACATTAGAGCAGGACTGTCAAAGTCACAGCCTGTGGGCTGGATGCATCATGCACTGGCCATGCCCACACCTACGTCCGGTTTAGCAAAGGGGAAAAAGTATTGATATGTCACATGACACCACTGTGATGATGTGAGTTTGACACCCCTGCGTTAGAGCAAAGTTTTTAAAGGAAGGTTCTAGAATCCCTGGGGATTCCCCAAGATCCTCTCAGGGGTCTGTGAAGTTAAAATTATTTGCCAGTTTATGTTGAAAAACAATATTAAATCCCATCGAAGAATTATAAGAAGCAGTGGCAGTGAATATGTCCATTTTAATTTTAAATATGGAAAATAGATAGAAATACACAAGCAAAAACTCTTTTGAGGCCCTCCATAATTTTTAAAAGTGGGAAGAGGTCCTGAGAGAGAGATAAAAGTTTAAGAGACACTATATCAGGAGTAGGATGTTTATTAATATCTTAATAAAAATACATTTATTAAAAAAAATACAATTCTGAAAGTATGGAGTATGTTTGTACTTTCTCCAGAACTTCTCATAAAGTTGAAGAGTGCGTTTTGGCTATATCAGATAATGCTAGGAGAATGAATGAGTATGTAGAAGAATTAGTAGGAAATGCTGTGTCATCAGCTACAATGCAGTTTATTGTAATAAAAAACAATGTAAACTTTCCCCAAAGAAGAAAAAAAAGTTAAGCTCTATTGTGCTTATTCCCAAGTAAATTGGTATAGGATTACAGTCTCAGAAAATGGATTGCTTAACTTGGATTTGAATCTGAAAATTTTCAATGCGTAATCTTAGTCACTATTGTGCAACAGAAGGCGTTTAACAAGCAAATATCTTTAAAAATTATTTGAGAAGCACTTAAAGTCATTTATGTTAAGTGCTAGGGTGAACAATAAGCAACATCAACATTAAAATATGTTGTATTTGGGTTTGAAAGGAAATTTACAGACCTTTAGGCCTGCTGCCTCAGCTTTTTTTTCCTCAAATGGAAACCCCAATACATCCCTGCTCTCTATTAACAACAGCCCCAATGGTCCCACGTAAAATGCCTAATAACTATGAGAGGATAGAATGACCCATGATGGGATCTCAGCCATGAAACACATTCTCTTTCTGAGTTTGCACCTGGTACTCAATTAATTTCTTTAATGACAGATTTTTTTCTCTTTTAAAAGACTGTAAGAACTAAGATTATCTATAATATAGAAAATATCCCCTCCCCTTTTTGTGTTACAATTCACAAGACCAATAATCTCTCTCGTTCTCCAAATAGACATTTTCCTACACTGCTTATAGCAATACAGTACAGTGGTGGGTTTCAAAAATTTTTGGAACCTACTCTGTGGGTGTGGCCTCCTTTGTAGGAGTGGCTTGCCGGCCATGTGATCTGGTGGGAGTGGCTTGCCGGTCATGTGTTTCCTCCCTCCCTCCCTCCCCCCCCCCTCTCTCTCTCTCTCTCTCTCCTTCCTTTTGTCTCTGTCCCTTTTTTCTTTTTTTCTTTCATCTCTCTCACTCTTTTTCTTTCTTTTTTCTTTATTTATTTCTTCCTTTCTTTCTCTTTCTCTCTCTCTCTCTTTGTCAGTCTCTGTGTGTGTGTGTGTGTGTGTGTGTGTGTGTGTGAGTGGTGGGTTTCAAAAATTTTTGGGAACTTCTTCTGTAGGTGTGGCCTGCTTTACAGGTCCACTGGTGGAACCTCTTCTAACCAGTTCGGTAGATTTGATGAACCGGTTCTACCGAATAGGTGCGAACTGGTCTGATATAGTAATACCAACACAGAACATGAATTGTATGTAATGAATTAATAAAGCAGTGACTGCAATATAACCAACTAATTCTAGAAAGATTAACAAAAGGTAGGGAAAACTTAAACCTGACATGCAAAAAGACAAGAAAAGGTCTGTTTCTCCATAATAAAACAGGCTGATTTTTTAAAACACATCTTCTAAAACAGGGATACCCAAAACCCAGTTCGTAGACCGGCACTGGTTTGCAGAATGCCGTCAGCCGGGCTGCACAAACAGGCAAAGCCCCGTCCGTAGGATGCAGGCAGCATGCAAAACCATGCTCCCTCTTTGTCCATGAAAAAAACTTTCTCTACAGAATCATTCCCTGGTGCCCAAACGTTGGGGGCCACTGTTCTAAAGCAGGGCTCTCCAAACCTGGCTGGCTGAGTAATTCTGGGTGTTGGAAGTCCACAACTCTTAAAGTTTTAGACCCCTTTTCTAAAAGAAAGTGCCAACTTTCAAAAAATTAGCCTGCAGTTCCAGAATGGGAATCCATATCCCATTTCAAGATTAAGGCCACTGGCTAAGAAAAACCTCTGTCCATACACTATTTTTTCATTAGCATTATGCCAACTCAAAATCGGGGAATGTTCCTTTCAGAGGTGGGTTCCTACCAGTTCGCACCTATTCGGTAGAACCGGTTCGTCAAATCTACCGAACCGGTTAGAAGAGGTTACACCAGTGGACCCGGAAAGCAGGCCACACCTACAGAAGAGGTTCCAACATTTTTTGAAACCCACCACTGATTCCTTTCTACTACCCATCTACTACCCATCTTTTATAGTATCTTTTTAAAGTATGTCATAATCACCCCTGTCATATGGCATATGATCTAGCACAGTGATGGCGAACCTATGACACGCGTGTCAGTGCTGACACGCGAAGCCATTTGGGGTGACACGCACAGGATTTCATGCGATTCATCCTCGGCTCCTGCACGGCCGCCGAGGATGAAAGAATCTGTGCTGGAGGAACGGGGGGGGGGCGGGACATGTGATCTCCCCCGCCCACACTCACTTACTGTATCGCCGCCCCTTTCTGAGCACAGGGGCTCCTGGTAAGGCGTGCGTGCCGTGCGCACACACGTCATCAGCGTGGCGAGGGAGGACCCGCAGGAGAGGAGCGCGGGAACAGTGCGCGCCTCTGTCCAGTCAGGCCGGCACAGAGAGTCTACTCCTGGGACTGTCGGTTACGACCGCACCACACTTATCTCAGTTCACAGCAGGGCTGTGGAGTCTGCTGCTTCCAGCTCCACGTCCTCATCAACATGCCGCTCCGGCCCGCCCCCGCTATGAATATTCATATTCTTCGCCCTCGCGTCACTAGGAATATTCATAGCAGGGGTGGGCTGGAGCGGCATGTTGATGAGGACGTGGAGCTGGAAGCAGCCGACTCCACAGCCCTGGTTCACGGCACCCCAAACAAGTTCAATAATATCAAGGGCAACATACGAAATCGACTGATGAACAAAGAAGTTACTAAACAGGTATGTTAAATAATTTGTTTTTGGTTTATTAAATACAATTATATATTGCAATTATACATTTTTGTAGTTTAAACTATAAATTGCGCAAAATTATGTTTTTGTCGAAGTGACACACAACGCGAGTTATGCTCGATTTTTTGCCGATTTTTGACACATCACGCCAAAAAGGTTGCCCATCACTGATCTAGCACCATCTTCCAGGTGCATTTGCTTTGGCTCCTGTAAATACTGCCCTGTGAAGGGGATGACGGGACTTGAAGTCTCCCAGATACATTGGAAATCAAGCCCCATCATCCCCCTGCTAAAAAAAGGTTGTTCTAGGGCATCAGCAGGGCCGGATTTTCCTATAGGCTAACTAGGCTTCAGCCTAGGGCCTCAAGATCAAGAGGGCCCTACATTCAAATTGTTAGCAAAATTAAAATTACACTATTCTAAAAACAGTGAACACTAAAACACTGAACCGAAAATAAGGAGAAATTCTACGCATATGACTAATAAACAAACATAAAAATGTATTGGTTAAGATCATTCCAGTGCCACGGCAGTTGGGGAGCCCGCCCACGTTCCTGGCACCGGCGGTCGAGCGAGAGGCGCAGCCGCTCCCAGTAGCCACCCCGTCGACGCGGAGCCAACCAGCAGCCAGGCAGGTGAGGGCGAGGGGGCCGAGCCGGGCAGCTGAGCGCAGCAGGGGAGGCGGCTGGCTTCGCTGCCTTTGCCGCAGAGCAGAGCCGCCCTTCGTCGGGAGGCCAGCTATATATATTGATATATATTGATATATATTGATATATCACAGTAATGATGTATTTTATTGTCTCTCATGTAATATACAAACTTAAAAATGGGAGGTGAAAGGGCCTCATAAGTGGAATAGCCTAGGGCCTCTTTTCATCTAAATCTGGCCCTGGGCATCAGTAAATGTTAGATTGGACTATATTGGAATCAGAAGGCTTGAGTGTGGACTAATCCCCTTGTAACAACATGCACAAATGTTAGCTGGTTCTCCCAGTCAAAAAATGAATAGCATACAGTTAGAACAGATAAGAAAAAGATTTAAGACTTGAACTTTGAGTCCTAGATATGTGTTGTGTGTAGGTGTATATTGAGTCTTATGATTTTCTGATTTTCTTTGTAGCCAGCCATAACCCCTACATGATCCCATAGGAATCTGCCAACAACCATTAAAATATAAAAGGATACATTCTTAAACAGGAACAGGCATCTCAATCACAAAGCCCAAAGAATGTATAAAGAGCTCACCTATCTCAATCCCATTTTGTCAGTCATCCCGGAAACATGCTGCTGTCACTGAAGTTTCTGGCTACTAAATAAACATCCCTTCCAAAACGCAGCCGGCCTCCATTTTATTTTCAGCATTTTTCTCCCGGCTTGGAACTGGACCAGATTTTTCTTCCAACATTACTACCGTATTTTCACCCATATAACCCGCCCACGCAAATAACCCGCACACGCATATAACCCGCGGGTTTTCCGAATCGTGTAAAATATTTCCCGTATAACCCGCCCACGCATATAACCCGCCCACGCATATAACCCGCCCACGCATATAACCCGCGACGAGTAAAAGAGAAGGGAAACAGCTGAGATGGGGGGGAAGAAACGGAGAAAGAAGCCTGCGCACGCTGGGGAAGAGGAAAGGAACGGAGGAGAAGGAAACAGCTGAGATCGGGGTGGGGGAAGGAACGGAGAAAGAAGCCTGCGCACGCTGGGGAAGAGGAAAGGAACGGAGGAGAAGGAAACAGCTGAGATCGGGGTGGGGGAAGGAACGGAGAAAGAAGCCTGCGCACGCTGGGGAAGAGGAAAGGAACGGAGGAGAAGGAAACAGCTGAGATCGGGGTGGGGGAAGAAACGGAGAAAGAAGCAAGCCTCCGATCGTGTAAGCCTCCGATCGTGTAAAATATTTTCTGTATACCCCGCCCACGCATATAACCCGCAGGGGGGCGCTGTGCATGTAAAAAACGCATATAACCCGCGGGTTATATGGGTGAAAATACGGTAATGACTTTTGTTAGCATGTTTAATAAAGCTTCTTTTAAAAAAATTAAAAACCACGTCCAGATAGAATAGAATAAAATAGAATTTTATTATTTGTATGCCGCCCTTCTCTGGGAGGACTCAGGGCGGCGAACAATTCAAGGGGGAAAAAAGGGGAACATAAAAAACAAAATACAAATAATAAAAGTAAATAACAGTCGCACAACCATACATGTCGAGAGGGGAGGGAACTCATCACCCCCAGACCTGTCGGCAAAGCCAGGTTTTGACAGCTTTTCGGAAGGCCTGGAGAGAGGTGAGGGTCCGAATCCCTGCGGGGAGTTCATTCCAGAGGGCCGGAGCTGCCACAGAGAAGGCCCTCCCCCGGGTAATAGCCAGGTGGCATTGGCTGGTAGATGGCACCTGGAGGAGGCCAACCCTGTGAGATCTAATGGGTCTGTGGGAGGTAATTGGCAGCAGGCGGTCTCTCAAGTAAAGTCTGATATCAAACTGCAATATGATTAAACTCTGTAGCTGCTCCGGCCCTATGGAACGATCTCCCCGTTGAGATCCGGACCCTTACTACCCTTCCGGCCTTCCGCAAATCAACTAAGACCTGGCTGTTCCGGCAGGCCTGGGGCTGTTGAATTATCCAGCCCCATCCTATGTTATGACTGTTGCTGAATTTTTAATTGTTGTTTTTATTTTTGTACCCCCCTTCCCTTCTTATTGTTAGCCGCCCTGAGTCTTCCGGGAGTAGGGCAGCATACAAGCTAAATAAAATTCAAACTCAAACATGAAATCAATATTCTGATTTTTTTTAACCTATTGTTACTTTCAAAATACAGATAGTCCTCAACTTAAAACGGTTCATTTTGTAACTGCTCAAAGTCACAACAGCACTGAAAAAATATGACGTACAACCATTTTTCACACTTATGACTGTTTCAGCATCCCCCTAATCATGTGATTTACGTTTGGATGCTTGACAACTGGTTCATATTTATGATAGTTGCAGTGTACTGGAGTCATGTGATTACCTTTTGCAGCCTTCTGACAGGTAAAGTCAATGGGGGAAGCCAGATTCACTTAACAATTGTCTTACTAACTTAACAACTGCAGGGATTGTCTTAACAAAGGTGGCAAGGAAAGTTGTAAAATTTCTCACTTAACAACATACATGTTGGGCTCAGTTGTAGTCTTAAATTGAGGACTACCTGTAGATTTTAACTGTATACTACTAGAATATTTGACTCAATAGTTTTGTCAGTCTTTAATTGTCAGTTTTAATTGTCAGTTAAACTAGTGAAGGACTTGTTCTGTAGCACCAATAAATGCATCCTCAGCAGCAATATTTTTAATCAGTTAGTTGTAGCTTCCTAAGAAAGTAACAGGATTCACAAGAGGAAGAGTTGGAGCAGCAAATACTTAAGCGGCTGGGAAGGTGACCAAAAATGTGATCTGTCTTACCCACAGAAGGAGGATTATGAAGCAAAACAATATATTGTGCAATGTTCACATTTATTTTTTGCATTATGATCATTTCAGAATACCACAGCTGTTTTCTGCCTTTTTGGATGAATGCTGAATATGCTGTAGCTACAGCCATATGTTCTGGGACAAATATTTACTAGTATGCATGCAAAAGTTCTCAGGTTTCTGATCTTTAGCATTAATTAATCAGGTTTCTAATCTTCAACAAGTAGCAGATCAATTCAGATCTTTGAGAGTTACTGACAATAATAGACAAGGCTGGACAATCAGTAAAAAATGGATCAGCAATCTTATTCAGATCTGAATTCTGAGGCACTCTACCTTTCAGGGGTCTGGGGTTAGATTTTCTTCCCCCAACACCAACTAAAACTGATTACAGAAAAAGGAGAAGAATTGTTTCCAAATATTGCTCCTATCAATTAGATAGCATATTGGCAAGAATATACCAAACGTTCCTGTTATTTTTTAGAATGATTGTGAATCCACAAGAGGTACTTTGACTTTCCACAAGTTTTGTAGTGGCTTCTAACTTCCCCACACCAAATGAACTCAAAAGAAGAAGGATGGGGAAAAGGGTTGTTCTTTCTCAAACTTTTTGTCAGGCACAAAAAACCAGGTCCACATGCAGAAGTTCCAAATTATTGGTTTATTGTTAAGCCTATGTGCAGAAATCTCCTCAGACTAATCATCAGCACCAGGTAATAACTAGATAAAGGTCAATGGCATCCAATGAGGAGTTGACTTAGTTTACTTGTGATTATCTAATGATTCTAAACTGATGCCTCTTTTACCGTCCCCTTGACCCTGCCAGACCTTCCTCTACACTTCTACACATATGTTCTTCCACAAACATGCATGGAAAGGAGAAATTTGCATGAACTAGAAGCTTTTTGTGAACCTCCTTCTACCGTAGTTATCCATACGAGGACAGACGATACTGGTACTAACAAGTAGAGCTATGACCATACTAAGTAATTTAGATGTTTCTAGAAAAGAAATAATGAACTTCGAGGCTCAAGTGTTAATTTCATTCATCCTTGTGGTCCATACAAAAAGGTTGGGAGAAAAAATATGAACAACTAACTGATTATACAAACAGCCAAGATTTGGGTTCTGTACCAGATTGAGTGATAGGGCGATTTGATTGCTGGCATGAGATGCTTTGTATATCACAAAGTCCGGGAAAATGAAGAATTGTAAACTATATCTTGAGAGAAAAGATTGTATACTGTAATAGGAGAAATTTTAAAAAATTATATTCCAACTGCTTGAGGACACACCTTAAATCAGGGGTAGTCAACCTTTTTATACCTACCGCCCACTTTTGTATCTCTGTTAGTAGTAAAATTTTCTAACCACCCACCGGTTCCACAGTAATGGTGATTTTATGAAAACCTAATGAAAATTTTTAAATAATGCTATGAATTTTTTTTAAAGTCAATTCAATTAAAAAAAAGGAAAGTGCTTCAGTATCGGACAAAACCCCTACCGCCCACCTTGAAAGCTGGAACGCCCACTAGTGGGCGGTAGGGACCAGGTTGACTACCACTGCCTTAAATAATCGGATTTTCTTTGATGATGGGCCTTGAGAAACCCCTGTTGGAAATGAACTAAAGGAAGTAGCATCATTGTTGAAAAAGCCTTCTTCAGCATGGCCACTATTGTTACTGCTCTCTGCAGTGGGAAAACAAAGAAGAGTGTCTATCACAGTCTTTCAAATAACATGGACTCAGACTGTTAATGGTTTTATTGGTTAAAGCCAGCATCTCAAATATGACAACAAATTCATTAATTATACCGCAATTGATGATATATAGGTTATATTAACCAATCTCAATTTCCCAGGAATATTCAGAAGGGCGCATTGTACATCAGCTGAAATTATCAAACCATCTTTAAAGACAGTTCCACCAAAATAAAGGTAAAGTAGCCTTCATGCCATCTTATTCTAGTATTAAGACCTAACCCTGCTTTGCTTCCAAATACAGACCTAGTTGGTCAAGTGCTCCCATCCCATGAGACCATGATGAAGCCAAGATCACGGGCTAAGAGGAAATCTTCCAGTTCTAATTTTTGAGACTTTCCGTCTGGAAACACTTTTTTAACTAACTGCAAAAGTGATTGAGAATTTCAGAAGTACATACCTTGAATCTATTGCCATGTGGAATTTCATTACTACTTTTGCCCCAAAAGCAGTCTTGAAACCAGATTGGAATGGATTTACTTAACTGAGAACATCCAGAATTCCCCAGTTAAAAGCTACCATGGGCAAGAATGAAATTAAGACATTGATCTTTCAATTGACTTATTACTATAAATGATTCATCACCACTGACTCCCAGTTCCAGGATGTCTGTGAGATATATTAAAGTTTCTTTTTGTTTTGATTTGACAACACCTGTAAAAGCCTTTTACTTATAACTTCAGTTCTTACACTAACAAAATATACGTATTAAGACTATCATCAGTTGTCCTGACCTATTTTATTTTTCAAGTCTTTACTAATCACTGAACAGCCCAAAAAATTGTATGTTGTATTTGTGTCTCTCAATGGACTTAGGCCATTGAGAGACACAAATAAGTCATATTGCTATTCTAGTCCTAGTCCAAACTGCTTTGAAGATGATGCTCCCCTGGATCATCATCTTCAAAGAAAATAGACATGACTCATGGAAAGCATTTGTATTGCTAGAGTTAGATATCTCCTTCAAAATATTTATCGTCCTGCTCTTCAGTCATGTTTCGTTCTCTTTTGCAATATTGTCTAAAGGTCTAGTGCCTTGATTGTTTTATATATGTAATTTTCACTGTGATAATTACAGCCCCTTGAGAAATAATTACAACGTCTTGTGCAAGGACCTTTTTTCTTCTGTGGAAAAGCCACAAATGAATTGTCTCCCTTGTCAGTCACTCATGGGTTCCTCTGCGAGATAATACAATTATCATGATGTATTTGTTGACCCTGCTGAATAATTCTTCCTAGACTAAACAATTTCAGCAAGAGGTTGCCATTCTCTCAATCCTTGATAAGGATTCATTCATTTTAATGTTTATGGGTAATAATAGCAAAAATCCAAGCACTTAATGGAAAACAATAATAATAATGCAAGCATTACTATACCCCAAAGGAAAACAATGAATTGGATGATTTTCAAGTATGTTCACCGAGTCTCTGTTTTAGGATATCGCTTATAGCTATTAGTTTTATAGAAGTAAATTATAACCCTCATCTTTTTCACTTCAAAGATTTAACTTTAAAAGTTTGACTTAGCAATACAGCAAAAATAAAAGGACAACATTAGATCTTCTGGCCAAACATAAATGAATTTATATTGATTTGTCAATGTGTTTATGCTACCCATCCAAACTACTCTTGGGTTAAAAGACAGTTAAAAAACCCTGATAAACCACTAAAAGGCAGGGAGAGGAGGATAAGCTTTATCAGCAAAGATATTTAAGGATTGAAATCCAGTGTTAGGCATAGAAATATTCTATGTTTTCCAACAATGTCAAGTGACTAATATGTAGTGCTGCCTCAGGCAAAGTATAATGTAATGTCTTTCTTGTTCTCCAAATTTTCATTTTTTTCCCTTAGATTTTTAAAATCCTGTCTTTATTACTTTATAAGTAACTCAAGACAATGAATGTACCTAGTATTCCTTCCTCCTATTTTCTCTGCAACAACCTTGTGTGATGGATTGGGTTGAAAGAGAGTGACTGGCCCAAAATCACCAGCCATCTTTCATGGCTACAGCAGGACTAGAATTCAAAGTCTCTTTGTTTCTAGACCAGCATCTTAACCAGTACTTCAGTCTGGATCTTAGAAATTGATTGGATAAACATTTGGATCTTATGTGGTAGTGGTTACAGTATTTCACTGTGTAGAATGGGGAGTAGATAGTGTAAAGTAAGTCACATTATACCCTCCTGTTCTTTCCTCCCCTCTCCTGGTAGACACTCATGAAGTTATTTTCCTCTTCAAGTTTTTAATATATAATTTTACTGAAGAATTTTTAACAGGATAAAAGCAATACAAATATTAGAAAAGAAACACGAAAAATAAAGAACAGTAGCAAATAAGAAAACAGAAAAAGAAATAGAAAAAAGAAAACATAAAGAAGCAACTTGCAATTTTTGTGATAGCAATTATACAACATGTTATATGTTCATGTTTTATCCTCTTTCTCTAAGGTTGTATAATAATTTTCTTCTCCCTTAAGCTACCATTTCTAACATCAAGCTCATAAATCACATTCCTTTTTTCTTTTCTTTTTTACCAAAAAGGCTTGTAGGATCTTTCTCTAAAAAAAAGATAATTTTGCCTTCTCTTCCACCCTACAGTTCTTGTGAGTCTTTGATTTATGTAGTTATATGCGTTCATACACTTAGGTAACACACCATCCAGAAGTATCTTGAAATCAGCTATCTGACTTCCCATTCAGAAATGCTATTTTTAAAAATCATAAGAAAAAAAACAGGAAACCCTTTATGAGGAATGAAAAGAACACAGTAAGACAAAACTGCAGTTGCTTCTGACCTATAAAAGACTGTAGTCCTATTCACTATTATGCTCTACAAAATACTTTTAAGGAGCATAGGGTCATGTCCAGTGATGGGCTGCTAACCGGTTTACTACCTGTTTGCTCATGCTCGCGCATGCGCAGAAGCATCCGGGTGGGTGGGCGGAGCCTGCTGCCGCCGCCACTACCAGTTTGGCTGAACCGGGCTGAACCGGGAGCAACCCACCTCTGGTCATGGCTGTAGGCCCCATTCTTATCCAAAGTGGTTCCATCCATCAGTCTTCAACCCTGTGGGTCCAACAGGATGCACTGAAATAGAATTCATCATGTTCCTCTGAACACTTGAGAGCTCTCCTTTATCAACTTCAATGATTAATTCCACAATTCCCCTGGTCCAAGACACAGGTCAAAGACCCCTCTGCATAAGAAGATTGGGGATTTGAGAAAACAGGTGAAATATTCCATTTAAATGCTTTATTCAGTACAACCTTTTGACTTCTGCATACAGCAAGTTTGTTCTCATTATTGGTCTTTCCTAAAATGATTTGGTCTGTGAAAAGCTAATTCTGCCTTGCAACTGACACAGGTGGAACCATGGAAGGAGTAGAGAGAAGAAAACAGGACCTAGTCTCTGAATTATTTCTCACTCCCATCCCCAGAACTACCTCAGCAGATTTGGGGCTTTGATTGGGCAATCATTTCAGCAGCCCATATTGTTGATTCCAATATTAATCTGAAATCCTTATTAGCCATGCTATTTATCAAAGCTGTACCAGGTTTCAGGATTGTTCAGTATTATTTACTCCAGAGCTCTAAATACTTGACATAATATTCATATGATCATTCCAAGCAGATCTGACCTGCTGATATTGTCCATTACTAAATAGACTCAAGTTATAATTTGAAGAGTCAAAAAGGAATAATAACAACGCTTACAAGATTGGAACCTGCTTGTGTGAAACAATTCACTAAATTAGCCTTACTTAAAAGATGGGCAGCTGTAAATTATTTTGCTGGCATTTCTAGTATTTGGGTGATTCTTCTATAATGAATCTTTTCTTAATTGGCACATTTTACTGCAAGGTGCTTGAGGGTGTGGTCTACCTAAGACATAAAATAGGCCACCTGATACCTAAACCGATGATGATATTTTGCTGAATGGAAAATTATAAGGCTGGCTTCTTAATCATCTTGAAGTACTTTGTTTGAAAGAGAGGTATGACTTGATGTTTAAATAAAAACATTTCTTCTGTTTATAGGATAGACTGATGAAATTGAGGATTTCACTGGATTTCTGCAAGGCTTACATACTATTGCTGCCCATTTTCGGATATTATACAGTAGAACCGAAGCAGGCAAACAGGTCAGGCCATATGTATTTTTGGTATTTGGTATTTGAAGTTTATTTATATGCCGCCCTTTTCCCTGGGGGGACTCAGGGCGGCTTACAACTCAAGAGGGAGGGGGGAGACAGACTTTTAACATATAAAACAATACATCATTAAAACACAACATTCATACCATTCGGGCGGGTTACAGTCTTTAGCCCCAGGCCTGACGGGATAGCCAGATTTTGAGGGCTGTGCGGAAGGTCTGGAGGGTGGTGAGGGTACGAATCTCCACGGGGAGATCGTTCCATAGGGTCGGAGCTGCCACCGAGAAGGCTCTCCTCCGCGTGGTTGCCAGTCGACATTGACCGGCAGATGGAACTCGGAGGAGGCCTAATCGGTGGGATCTAATTGGTCGAGTGGAGGTGATTGGCAGTAGGCGGTCTCTCAAGTGCATTGTAGCTTTTCAGATTTTGTGGTCAAGTTTCTGAGATGGCCTGAAAAAGCCATCTCAGAAAAGTTAAGGGATCTTTTTTTCAATTCCATATTAGATACTCCATTGAGTAGAGGATCAGATTCTTGAACGCTAGGTGCTGAAGAGCATGGGAGGAAAAATGCTATTGTACTTATTACTGCTCCTGGGTTGTCCAACAGCATTTTGAGAGAGCTATGTAGAAAACAGGATGCTGAATGCTAAAGCGGCTTTTCAGAAGCCAGCATACACTAGAGTGCTTTGTTAAGCAGGATACAGAAATATGCAACACAATTGGTATTTTTGGTCTTGTGCTCTTGGCAGAGGTGGGATTCTACCGATTCAGCCCAGTTCGGGCGAACCAGTAGTTCTGAAGATCAGCTGAGAGTGAACCGGTTTGCTCCGACCTTCAGGTGAGCCCACCCACCCCCCCGCCACCCTTGGGCTATACTCACCTATATTTTCTTCTTTTTTAGCCCAGCTGACAGGCCTGGCAGAGTGGATTGCTGCACCTCAACTGTTTTCCTGTGAATTGTGAACATGCGTCAGGCACCTTAGCTCTGGTATAAGCCAGCCCTTGGTTTGCTAAGATAATAAAAGGTGACATTTTCTCCCCAATGAACGAACCAATCCTTTTACAGAGTGCATATCTCCCATAATTGTCTCCATAAAACTATCGAGAAAACATTCGCTACTTCATCTTGTCTTTCAGATCCAAGGCTTTCTGTGAAAAGGAACATTACTTAGGAATCTCTTAGAAAAAATAGAAAGGATCTTCTTAGGAATGCTCACCAAGCATGTGTGTATTTAAAGTTAAAAAATCCCTGTCTGTTTTGAAAATAGGCGAGAGAGAGCGAGAGAGAGTGAGAGAGAGCTCAAACTTGGCAAGATTGCATCTACAGTTATATTTAAGCTTAGACTGCTTGCCAAGAACAAGAGGGCCGGGAAGCTGAACTTTGCTCTACATTGAATTTGAAAAATAAGAGACAACCAGAAAGCTTTTGAGACTCTCTGACCATATGTTTCTTTGGAGGAGGGTGGATTTTCCTCATTATGCAGATAGCTGGTGAGTGGGCTGTAGGGTTTTATCTGCTGGCCACACTCCAAATTTCCATTCCTATGAAGGACGACGAGATTCTGAGGCATCCATACGCTCTCTGCATGGTCTGTCTGGCAGATACAGATTCCTGAATTCATTATTCATTCATTATTTCATTATTCCTGAAAAAAACCATATTTTATTAAATTATCCCCATAATGTAAGGCCATGCATTTCTCTGCTGCTCAGATGGTCTCTGCTAATTAGGTGGCACAAGGACTTCCATTCTGAAGAACACAAGTCATAAGAACAAACAACTCAGGTGTCTGTTCTTTTCTGCCACATACACTTCCTTGGTTATGTTTGTCAGTATCCTACAGAAAGATGAGGTTAAGAAGTTATTTATTAACTTAAGAAGGTTTCAGTTTGGAAACCATTGGGGTTTGAAGAAATGGAAACTCACTTCTCCATTCCTCTCAATGTCATCTTGCTTTTTATTTTTAATTCCAATTTGGCAAATTTTTTAAAGTGAACTCATTTGTTATTATTCATAGAGCCCAGTTAATGTCTGTTTAGTGGAACCATCAGGGCACAGAAAGGGGATGTAAAAATTAAGCACTGATATTCTGATTTCCTTTATAGCTAAGGTGTGCTTAATTTGTGCAATGTGACTGAATGCATAATCTACTCAGTGATGGTGAATCTATGACACGTGTGTCAGAAGTTACATGCCATGACATTTTGGGGGACATATCAGCATTTACTGACCTGTGACAACAATTATTCTTGAAAACGTGCCCCATTCTCACACGATTTTACAAAAGTTGCAGAGGCTGTGCAAGAATGGGCTGTTCTCTTGCATGGCTTCCAGAACCTTAATATATCTCACAAGAATAGAGTGTGATTTTACAGTTTTTGCAGACTGCAAAGGCTAAAGAAGAGCATTCTCTGAAGCTACCTCAAGAACAAAGGCTTTGTGTGACCTGGACTAGCACTGAGTGGGCTGCAGGGGCCTGCCAACAGAAAGAGAGCACCGCCTGAAGGTGAGCAGAGAGTGACAGATACTGGGGAGAACTGGGCAGTGGGAGCAATTGCACTGTTCCCCAAGGCTTACACCTGTTTGACAATGTACAACGTGACCTTTTAGAGTGGCTACTGGTTCACAAATCTGAGTGCACGTACCACTTCTGTGCATAGGCGCAGGACCCTCCGTGCTTGCGCAGAGCGTCAAAAATGGGACGTGATATCCGGAGGCTCCGTCCACCCGCCACCACCACTACTCGTTCACCCGAACCAGATAGAACTGCCTGAATTGCCCTGGAGTGGCAGAGGTGGCATTAGGGCTAAGTCAAAGAGTGAGCCTCTATTTCAGTCCCAGGCTTGGGGCAGCCACCAAGTGCCATTATTCAGAATGGCCTAGACGAAAGGGGAATTTTTCTTTTGTTCAGGGGTGACACTCCAGAAGAGTGAAGTATTTTCTGAATTTTTGACCTGTTGAGCCCAAAACGTTCACCATCACTGGTCTACCTTAAGAAATTGCCTTGCTGGGTCTACCTGAGAATTCTGGGACTTGTAGAGCTGAAGAATCTTCTTTGATGAGAAGTGAAATGTCTTCAAAGAAAAACAAGAAAGCCCAGTTACCTCTTGAAAAAGCACCTTTGGGACAACCATGACATGGATGACTGAGAGTCTCCATAGACATCTGGGGCTTGTAGTTCACCATCCTGGATAAATGCCTGGAAGACTAGTTTGCCCAGAATTCCTGAAAGTAGGGTTAGTTCCATGTAAATTGAGAGCACATATTCAGTTTTCTATGTTTCTTGCATAGTCACCAGAGGTGGGTTCCTACCAGTTCGCACCTATTCGGTAGAACCGGCTCGTCAAATCTACCGAACCGGTTAGAAGAGGTTCTACCAGTGGACCCGGAAAGCAGGCCACACCTACAGAAAAGGTTCCAAAATTTTTTGAAACCCACCACTGGGCCTTGGATATGATTATTCTACACTATCATGCTCATATTTATAAAACTCAGTGCCTCTGTGAAAGGTAAGGATGACTCCTGCGTTTGTGGTGCAATCAGAACATTGCGTGTGCTGAAATTGTTTTAACGCAAACCAAAGATGCCTTTTAAAAAACAAGTTTACATCATATTCTTATGCATGCCAGTGCTGTGTGTGAGGTAATTTAAGGTGGTTCTGACAAGTGTCGTCGGCATCTTCATATCCGGTCACATGGGCGGCAAGCCACTCCCATCCGGTCACATGGGCGGCAAGCCACTCCCACAAAGGAGGCCACACCCACAGAGTAGGTTCGAACAATTTTTGAAATCCACCACTGAAATTCTTTCATCTCAGTATATATTTGTTTGAAAGATTTCTTATCAATATTTTCAACTTTAACTATGACAAAGCTTCTCCCATCTTACTCCCATATCTGCAACATTATCTGGATTAGACCATTTTGATTTGTTGTGGATTCTTTTGCCAGTTGATAAATTAATGCAAGTTATGCATTCCGAGGAAAATATTTTCACCTAACTTGGATATTTAAACATGGGGGCTCTTTATGATGGATTTTTTTTCCTTGCTAATATTGCTTAGTGCAGATTTTTGTCTGTATCTTGATTGTTTATTGTATGCCAGTCAGAATCATGCTGTTTGTGTTGGATGGTCATATACATTCTTAAATAAAAATAATGAGAGGGAATTCATGTTTATAGATTTGTGGAATCTATTATTGAAATATAGAACTTGCCTACAGCTTTGTGCAGTATTGTACTGCAAAATCTCCATTCCCACCCCACTCCAGGGAAAGGATACTGCAAAATCTCCATTCCCATCCCACTCTGGGGCCAACCAGAGGTGGCATTTGCTGGTTCTCTGAACTACTCAAAATTTCTGATACCAGTTCTCCAGAACCTGTCAAAACCTGCTGGATTTCACTCCTGGTTTGGAGGCCTGAATCACTACGCCAAATTGGCTCTCATTTATAGACAAATGTTGTTATAATTTGGTGGTGAAGAAAATTATGCCATGATGGGAAGAATATTAATATTCTCTTCCACTAACACTCTTACTCAATAGAATTCAACTCCAGGAAGTTCTGCGGTATCAAGGGAAATTCTTTGGCAGCCATAAAATAAAGGATATAGTGGGATGGGGAAACCCTTCCCCCACCTTTGTGTATATTGAGAAAATTCACTTGTCCTTCTTTGAACCTTGCCTTATCTTCTCCAGATCAGCTGAATGAGAAGCAAACATTTGTCAGCAATCTTGCAAGGATGGAAAGAACATGGCAATCATTGTGTTCAATGCCCTGAAAGAAATAGTTTTATAAAGCAAAAGGTTGCCTATGACTATGCAGCAAGTAGTTTCAATAAAGATTTTTATGGAAATGTTTCTCATGGGCAAAATCAATACATTTTCCGAGCCTTTCACTTCTGACCAGCATATGATGGAATATCCAGGGTGTGCCCCTTTTATTGACAGCTTGATGACAAACCTCTTGATTGCCTTGACTTCTCACCACATTTCTTTATGTATATAAAATAATTGCTGTTTCATTCATTATTTGTTTGAACCAAAGTAGAAATTAATGGACCATGGAGGTTTCAAGGAGAATAGATGGGAATGACTTTCTCCCTTCTTTGCCAATGATCAAGATGAAAAGTTGCCACAGAACCAAAGTGGAATTCTTGGGGCTCGCTCTCCCTTTCACCTGTAATTTTTTTCCACCTGTAATTTATTCTTCATATATACCTCCTGTCAACATCAGTACATCTTTAGAACAGATCTGCGGAGACTCAGTGGTCCAAACGAGTTCAAAGTTTTTTTTCGGCTTTAGACACCTTAGTGGTTTTGACTTACAGTATAATTGCTGTCAGCACCAGCGTATAGAAGCTATAGGACAACACAATGAGTAAGGCTAATGCTATGTGCAGTAGTTCTCCCTCCAGTCTGTCTGCCTAGGGGGTGTTGTTCTCGCTCCTGATTGGCTGCCTGTTTGACAGCTGGTATATATAAAGAACTGTCAAACAGGGCTCAGCTGTTGCCTGTTAGCTGAGATGCACGTGTGGTGAATTGCCACGTTTGGCAACCTGTTAAGCATTAAAGCCGTTAGCATTTGAAAGACCTGGCTTGCCTCAGTCTGTCCACCTGGCGTTCTCCCTAGCCAGAACATTGGCGACGAAGGTGGGATGCTGAGGTAGAGCCCAGGCAAAGAGCTGGTGAAGATCACTATTACAGAGCCGAGTCACTCAGAGCTGAAATTCCTCTCAGAGGTGTTAAGTCCTCGACTTGCGACCGGTCCTAAGTCCTCGACTTACGACCGGTCGCAAGTCCTCGACTTACGAATGACAGCCGGCAACTGCTGAGCTGCGTCTGATTGGCTAATGCCGACAACAGACCCAGAGGGATGACTGTTATACCATCAACAAGAAGCCACATGGGTCAGCAAGGCTTCAGCTGAGGCGAAAAAGATCACGGTCTCCTTGATGATCGAAGGGGCTCCTTGCCTCATGGAGGTGGACTCGGGGTCCTCCCAATCCCTCCTTTCCTAATATGTGCCCGTCTATCTCTCGCTACCAGCTGATGCCTGCTGAACAACCCTTAAGGACTACCAAGGGACTCAAATTCCAACCCTGGGCAGTTATGCTGGTTGGGTGGACTATGGGGATTTCCATAGGAAGCTCCCCATCCTAGTGGTTGGGAAGCCCTCCTGGCCCTGTTGCTCAGTCTTTAATAAGAGGAACTCACTCAACGAGAGGTTGAGTGAAGTCACTAAACAGTTAGTGGGCCTTGGCCGAGAGCTACCAAATTTATCTCAGGATGGCCTCTATGAACACGCTAGCAGTCTTTAATGGAGCCACAGAAACCTGGGAGTCATATATATCCCGTTTTGAATGCTTCTTGGAAGCGAATAACTATACCAATGACTATGAATGGGTTTTCCCTCTGGTTACAGATAGACTGTCTTTAGATATGAGTCACTCTTAACCAGGTTTCTCAATCTTAACCATTTTAAGATGTGTGGATTTCAATCCCCAGATTTCCTCAGATAGCACTGGCTGGGGGATTCTGGGAATTGAAGTCCACACATCTTAAAATGGCCACGATTGAGAAAAACTTTTCTTAATGTTTAGGGTGTGACCAAGAACTACCAGGTATGAAGGGCTAGCATAGAGTGGGCAGACCGTATTGCCCCCCCCTCTCTCATGCACATATAGACAGCTAGACTGACAAAAGCTGGCAAAGAATCTTGACCGCCATTTTGAGCAATAACAACTGAAAGAACCTCTAGGGCAGTGTTTCTCAATGTTGGCAACTTGAAGATGTCCGGACTTCAACTCCCAGAATTCCCCAGCCAGCATTCGTTGGCTGGGGAATTCTGGGAGTTGAAGTCCAGACATCTTCAAGTTGCCAAGGTTGAGAAACACTGCTCTAAGGGTTACTGAACACAGGTTGAAAGAACAATAAAACTCTTAGTGTTTTACTTCTTGGTGTAGGTGAAAACAATTCATACTCCTAAAAAACAAACCCAATGAAAACTGATAAGGTAAAGCCCTAATCTGTTCTCCACAGACTGAAAACTCATGTTGCTTAGCCAACATGAGAACTGCTACTCTTGTAGGGAATTAGGTGACTTGCAAATTCAATGCGTCTGGAAGGCATTAAGGTGAGAATGACTGATAAAAAAACTCTCCCAGCTATATTATATGTATTGAATATTCTATTTTAGCACAATCATCCCAATCCATAAAGAAAACATTTAGGTCTGTGCTTTTCACATCTGACACAAAGCGATAGCTGTATCACGTGAATGGAGATAAGACATAAGGAGAGGACTCTGCCAGCAATTTAGACAGAGGCAAATCAGGTAATTCTGAGGCTGCTTCTTTTGGTTGTTCAAACTTTTTTGCTGACTACAAGATTGCTGAGTCACATTTTGACTTGCATAAGAAGGCAAGCGAATAGTAACAATAACACAAAGTATTTGGGTCTAATTGTTAATCCCAGAGCACACTGGTATGGTTTGAATATTTCACAGGAAATATATGCTAAATATGTTGAATCCATTCCCTTCCCGTTACAATAGCATATGGGTTACTGGTGGGATTCAATTTTTTTTTCTACCGGTTCTGTGGGCTTTGCTTGGTAGGCGTGGCAGGCAGTGGTGGGTTTCAAAAATTGTTCGAACCTACTCTGTGGGTGTGGCCTCCTTTGTGGGAGTGGCTTGCCACCCATGTGACCGGATGGGAGTGGCTTGCTGCCCATGTGACCAGATATGAAATTATGAATTAGTACTTAGGTCGGTCCAAGTAGCTATTCAGAAACTCTGGCATTGAAGCATGCAGGTCTTAAAGCTGTCAAGTTACAAGATCCTTGCACCCTTAACCCTTTAGAAAAAAAAACTAGGGGTCTTCAAACCTGACAGCTTTAAGACTTGTGGACTTCAACTCCCAGAATTCCTCCTCCAGTCATGTTGGCTCAGAAACTCTGGCATTGAAGCACGTAAGTCAGTGGTGGGTTTCAAAAATTTTTGGAACCTCTTCCGTAGGTGTGGCCTGCTTTCCGGGTCCACTGATGGAATCTTTTCTAACCGGTTCGGTAGATTTGACGAACCGGTTCTACCGAATAGGTGCGAACTGGTAGGAACCCACCTCTGGTGGCAGGGGAAGGGTACTATATCTCCATTCCCTCCCCACTCCAGGGGAAGGTTACTGCAAAATCTCCATTTCCTCCCAATCAGCTGGGACTTGGGAGGCAGAGAATAGATGGGGATGGGGCAGTGGTGGGTTTCAAAAATTTTTAGAACCTCTTCTGTAGGTGTGGCCTGCTTTGTGGGAGTAGCTTGCCGGCCATGTGACTGGGTGGGAGTGGCTTGCCAGCCATGTGACTGAGTGGGAGTGGCTTGGCAGCCATGTGACTGGGTGGGCATGGCCAACTTATAAAATGTGGTGAAACTCACTTAACAACGCTCTTGCTTAGCAACCAAAATGTTGGTTCAGAAACTCTGGCATTTGAAGCACGCAAGTCTTAAAGCTGTCAAGTTACAAGACCCTTGCACCCCTAACCCTTTAGAAAAAAAAAACCCAGGGGTGTTCAAACTTGACAGCTTTAAGACTTGTGGACTTCAACTCCCAGAATTCCTCCTCTCACTCTTCATCTTAATGATGTGCGGATGGGCGGGGGAGGGAGCCGAACAGGTTCTAAACTGCACTGTAGATTTGTGGAACCTCTTCTATAGAAGAGGTTAGAACTGGCAGGAACCCACCCCTGGGGTGAGGCCAGTCAGAGGTGGTATTTACTGGTTCTCCAAACTACTCAAAATTTTCGCTACCAGTTCGCCAAAACTGGTCAGAACCTGCTGAATACCATCTCTGATATGGGTGTGTTATACACAAGTAATTAATAACAGCAGAAGAGGTCTGCTGGTTAAAATCAATGACTCATCTGGTCCAGCATTATATTCCCAAAATGACCAAGCTGATCGCATTGGATCAATGAATGAAACAATACTTTCTCACCTATGTGGCTGAGATGTTCAGATGTATGACTGCCCTTGTTATTATAGGTTGGGGGTGTCATAAGAAGACTATTGTTTGTAATAGAATGAAGATTCACCATGGACATCTTTTGGCTCACTTTAATTGAGGTATCTGCTTATGGTAATTCTCTGAAAGTGGCATATCTAGTAAAATATATCCTCCCTGGATTTACACTAAGCTTGCTCACTATAAATTATGCATTCACTGCATAATACTGTATTATTATTATTATATGATACAAATTATAGCATTATAAGAGATGGGAATAAGCTTCCCAATTAATTTTTTCCATGCAAAAAAGATATACATGACTACCATTTTTCTCTTTGCTTATACTATTTTTATAACAATCAAGGATATAATTATGTTATTATTGACCTTATTTTTGAGAAAACAAAATTTCCAACATGCCCTAGACTTTCCCAGATAATAATTTAGATTTATCCTTGCTCTAGTTTAGAGCTTTGGCGGAAAGAAAAGGTTCTTCTACACACAGCTGCTTCTCACTTGTTAATTTCACAACTTTGGGTTGAGTCTGTTTTTGGTTCAATGTATCTAGGATCGTATAGAAGACATTCTTACTCTCTACAATATGAAGGCTACAAAGCTTTTGTATGTAGCCATTTTATTATTATCAGGTTCTTGTTACCTCCTATTTTCTGGGCTCAAACCAGCTTCTCTCCTCTGCTCTCTCCACATGTGTTCTAAATCTTTTAAATACAGTAGAAGAATAATGACTTTCAGAGGTGGGTTCCTACCGGTTCGCACCAGTTCGGTAGAACCAGTTCGTCAAATCTACCGAACCGGTTAGAAGAGGTTCCACCAGTGGACCCCGAAAGCAGGCCACACCTACAGAAGAGGTTCCAAAAAATTTTGAAACCCACTACTGGTGACTTCCCCTTCTAGGGAAGATCTCTGTCCCCTTATAGGAATTGCTTTGGGGGAAAAAGAAAAGAAATGATGCACCAAGGCACAGAACATCAAAACTAAAACATGGCAGGCAGAATCTGGGATGAAGGCTTGATTCAGGGATGTGTTTTGTTTTCTCTTAATACCACTGGTCTACAAATTTTGGGAAATTATCGATCTCTGAGTTAATTTTACATATTTTGATTAGATGAATTAAAAAACAGGTGATTAAGGTGCTGGTTGGCTAAGGTTTTAAAGATATTTCACAATAAAGATTTATACACAGGCGAGTATATTTGCCTACAAGGGAGGAAGGTGTTTAATGATCATGGTGCCTCGTAACTTCTTGACAAAGTATACTAGAACAATTAAAATGGCACCACATGGAAGTGTATAAATTTATCTTCACTTTGAGAACAGCAAGGCAGATGATTATGAAAAACAAATTATGGAAAAAATTATGGAAAAATTGCTTAGCACTTGGTGCAAACATGCCATTGAAAATTCACTTCTTACTCTTGCAATTAGACTTCAGCATTTCACTTTGAATTGTGGGGCCGTGAGTGATGAGCATGGGGAAACATTCCACCAGGATATTGCAGGCATGGAGAAAAGATACCAAGGGAAATGGAATCTGTCCATGCTTGCCGATTACTGCTAGAATCTCTCCAGGGATGATCCTACTACAGTTCACAAGAGAAAAGCCAAAAAGTGGAGTTTAGATACTGAATAAAGATGGAACCTTGCCATTTAATCTGATGTTAGAGCTTGTCAGTTTTTCATGCAAAAGGCGTGAAAATGTTACACAAAGCCAACCAGTTGAGATAATGGTATGTTGGCTTCAAATCCTTTTCAAAAGGTTGGGAAGTGAAAATGTGGCAGTGTCAAAGCGTCAAAAGAAAGAACGAAATTTGACCATGCAAATGTTATTTCTTTTGTTATTTGTATCTTTTGCCAAAACAGCATCCCAGTAGTTACCTTGTGTGTTGGTTCAGGTAAGGTGAGTGCAGGGCACTTTGTGCTACAAACCCACATCGATTGACATTTTTAGTCTTAACAGCTGAGCAAACATTGTAGGCATGGGTCATTGCCCATAGCTCAAATTCTGTTGCTCGAATGAAAAACAACAACATGGTTTTACAGAGATGCCAGATGGCCTAATGTTCTTGGTTTTTAGAAAGATGGCGGGGCTCTTTTTTTTTTTTTTAGCAATAAATGTTCACAAAACCAATTTCTTTACATTTCTTGAAGCTGCATTAATGTCAGTGGACTTGGGGACTGTGAACAGCACCAATCAAGTGATTGATTTGATCAAGTAGTTGCTATGCCATGGGGAGAGGGCTGGGTTTTTATGAGTTTTTATGTTGTGGATTTGTTGTGTGTTGTGTGTAAGTCTGGAGTCATTTGTGTGTGAATTGGACAGCCATAAAAATTGGTGTAATAAATGAAATAAATAAAATAAACCTAAAATTTTGTCCAGACAGAAAAGTGCTAACATACTCAAAAAGCAGCAAGAGAGAAAAACAATAGTTATAGAAAGGGTACAAAAATCAAGAGAGAAATAATAAAATGGTTGAAATGATCAAGATCTGTTTCCAGTATGCCTTATAATAGCATCCCTGGGAGAGTATATAGGGCAATGAGCATGGGAAAGAGATCTTCTCTCCAAGCCATTTTGCCATAGGCTCGTAAGTTTCTCAGGAATCACTCCATTGTTTTGATATGGGACTGATAGGGTTGCAATGAAGCTATGAAGTTCATTCCCACTCACCTTTGTATAATAAAAGAAAAAGAATTGGTGGGAAAGAAACCCTTTTCATTTCTTGTCTTTCCAGACCTGCTACCCTAAATCTGCAAGTAACAGCAAGCTAAGATTTGACTAGTAGTTCATTCCAAACCTGAATGCTATAAATTCACAAAGCATAGCAAAGGAAGGTTTTGAAGGAAAAAAAGATTATTTTATCTTCTTTCCCTTAATAAAATAAAATTTTAAAATGTTTAGTAGCCAGAAAAAGAGCATCTATTTCTAGTGGTATACTGTATAGCAGGGATGTCAAACTGGCAGCCCGCGGGCTGGATGTGTCCCATGCAGGCCACACCCACCCTGGGAATGCGTGATGGCAACGTGATGCTGCAAATTTGATACCTGTGCTGTATAGGTATGTGCACCAGTGTGTTGCAACATATTCCATTTAATATATCCATAAATGAACGTGTCAAGACTGATTGCCAGTTTTATCATTGCATAGTGGATTTTTTCTGTATCTTATCAGTTTAACTAAGTTTGCTTAGTTGTTTGGGGATTGATGTAGGTACCTCTTGGTATCTTAGAACTAAATCCTCATTTCCTTTGAAAAATGTGCTAGTCAAGCAATTTGGGATTATAAAAGACGACATCTAAGATACCCACATTTCTCATTGAAAATGTGAATTCTGACACGAAAAAACCTTGGGGGAGCAAAAGCATAGGATCCACACACTATTCCATTTTAGGAGGTGAAGCAGGAAACGAACCCCAAAAGTTTCCTAGACTTCACTGTCATTAGAGCAAAGACCTTTGACTTCTTCTCATTTAAAAGTGAGGTCATGTCTTTTTGTACTTCATTGGAGATATTTGGAAGCGGGCTCCTCTCTGCCCTTTGTTATGTACCTTTCTTCTTGCAAACTTCAGCAAGGAAAACATTAACTAGAAAGAAATATTGACTTATGCTAGAACAGGCTGAAGTATTATCATATAGCATGCACTTTGTCCTGGTTTGGTGGCCTTTCAGTAAACATACCGTTTCTTGTTCTTAACACTCACAAGTCTTTTTTTTAAGCCCTGTTCAGGTATCTTTAGAGGCATGACAGGACTATAGACAAGGAGGATGCATTAAGGCATGCATTTGCTCTTTCTTCCATATTCCTAACCCTAATTCATGGGGCAATTGTCTGCAATAGACAACCCCCCTCCCCATAGGATTTCAAATCCTATTTTTCTAGGGTTCTTAATCTGATGGAGGTATTAGACGCTTTTCATTGCCACTGGGGGTTCTCTTGAAGAAGACAGTGGAAAATCAAAAATTGCCAGGAGCATCCACGTCAGCAGAAGTCAAGCTTGTTTTAAAACTTTTTTTAACCTAAACAACGAAAGCAGAACTAACACATTCATTTGTACCGCCTCATTCACACCCTAATGTTTGCAGAACTTTGAATTTGCTTAATAATCCAAGCATCATGATGCCATTTGATTGTAAATTACAAATGAAGTGGGAAAAGACCACGAGTCCTTTTTGGTCAATACAAATTATTGCTTCCTCGTCTAGGCCAGTCAAACTCATGTTGTCTTTTCTGTGGACAAATTTTATTTTCACCGGTCAGAGACCACTAGTATAAAATAAAAAGGTGGGATATAAATTCTATAAATAAAAATGTTTTTAATTATTCTTTTCCTTAAAATATACTTTGTTGACCAATTTTAGTAGACATGCTATAAAAATACCAAATCTTGTTTTCAGATTATGTTTCTTCTTCACTCATCATCAGAGAAATACTAGGATATTACAATCCCTCTTAATAAGGCAAAATATTGCCCATTCAGTGTCCAATCCAAGTAGGCTTTAATCCATGGGTGGAACTATTATGAAGAAAGTAACTATATATTTCTGCTTATATATTTAGTTATCCATGAAATTTAAAAATGGACTAAATATAATTTTGTAATGAGTTGACATATATGCAAAAATGAATTATAACATTCAGTATTTGGGATTTTTGTTTAGCTTTTAAACTGCTACTATAATTCTCTCAAATCAATCTGAGATTTATCTACAATTTATTATGCTGGAAGCAATCATATCTCCATTTTATTTGTGTATAAAATTCAGTTTCAGTTTCAGTTTAAGAGTTCTAGAGCAAATTCTTGTCTTGTGAATCGCCACTTAATTTCAGATATGGGATTAACTGTATTGTGTGCAAAACATGTTACCCAAATGAAGAAAAGGCAAAAATGTGAAAAATAGTTTATATTTATGCATACAAATATTTTACAAATATTTAACAAACAGAAGTTGAAAATTACATTTAGAAAAACTCCAGAGTAAGAGGATTCAATTCTATTTTAAAGCAAAGTGCTTGTAGCATTCTTACTGCAATTTCCACAAAAGTGCATAAAACTTACTGTAAAAAGCTTTGTACTCATTTTTGTATACCATAAGATGTCTCCAAAAGCAATTCATACATAGATGGCATTGTCGGTCACTACTGATTATCAATGTTTGCTTTTACATTAACAAGTTTTTTAAAAAATACACATACACACAAACATCCCAAAACAATTTAAACTTATTTAAAATAGTATTTTTTTTTAGTAAGCTAGGGCAGTGGTCTCCAACCTTGGCAACTTTAAGAGATGTGGACTTCAATTCCCAGAGTTGATGTCCACAAGTCTTAAAGTTGCCAAGGTTGGAGACCACTGAGCTAGGGTATAAAAGTTTTTTAAAAACCAGAGTGCATAAGGGTATTAGTTCTGTAAAACATTTAAAACTACAGATGTACCCTAATTCACTAGTGTAAAGTGAAGCAGGACTTTGCATGCTGACCCTTCTTCTAAATGCAAACCACGCTGGCTGCTTAGCACAATAAAACCACACTAATTCTATCACTGAACAGAAGGTATATGCATCACTGCCAGTCTTCACCCAAATCTTGCCCCAACATGCATTTGTAGTTGTCAACGTGAGTGCTGCCCAGAAGCTGTTTGATGGTACAAATACTGTTATGCTTCCTTTTGGATGCAAGTTGCTTTTGCAGATATAGATCTATGATCAGGGACAAGCTTTTACTTTAATCATGATTAAACAATTAATCAAGTGTTCACAGGTTACACAGCTTATTTCTCCAAATTACTGACATACATAAGATAGGCATACACACAAAATTAATACATAATGTCTTATATTGTTCATCTAGGAAACAAATTACGTGTTTTGTCAATTCGTAGTCATTTGAAATGGGTTTTATATAAAGAAGTTGCTCGTGGCGTATTCTTGATTTCTTCTAGATATTAGGGGTGCTATTGTAAAATAAATGGTTGCAATTTTGTGGTTTAAATAATTTTGAAAAACAGAAAGAGATTGTATCTTTCTTCTCCCTTGCACTCTCTCATTAACGCACACACACACACACACATACACAACCTAGTTCTCTCATCTCATATATCTGGCCTTTAATACTATGAAACCAAGGCTTAGTAAGCATATTACTGAAAATTTATAAAACCAAAAATACTTCCCCCTTATGTTTTACAATGCTATACTGTATTATATAAATAGCTTCGGTCTATGCTATGTTAATCTCGCCTCCTATGAAGTGCTACATACATATTCTATACTATTTTGCATTATTTCTTATTCAGATAATATATTAAAGTAACCCAGATGTTACTCCAAAACTGAACTAGAAGTAACTTCACAGAAAAGAGGTCTTGTTTGTTTGTTTAAAGGCACATTTGACAACTTTATCGATCAAGAAACTTTGCTGTTTTTGATTTGTATGTTTTCCTCACATCTAGCATTTCTTTAAAAAAGAAAAAAAAAACTGCACATCTATTCTATATTAAACAATAACACCCACTAATCATATTACACATAAGAGCATATTTTGTTTAATTTGTTAATCTCCAGCCCACACCAACCAATAGTAATTGTGTATTTGAAAAAAAAAAAGAAGTTATGTCCTTCTAGTCAACTGCCTTTAAAAAAAAAAAGAAATTAAACTTTTAACTCTTGAGGAGATATCCTCTTAAATAAATAAGTGCATCTCTTGCACCTGGTAAAAATCCATACTTGGCTACCTGCCCAAAGGCAAAGGAAAACTAGGTCGATTGTGAACTTGAGTGCTGGAAAGGAATACCATTTTAGAAGGTGCCAACTGCTTCTGACCCATAATAAAGCATGCCAGTCAACATGGACTGGGAAAAAAACACCTGAAGGAGGCAAAATCCTCTACGCATTGGATTCATCAGAATTTGGAGGCTCATTGGCAACTGACTTTAACTCAGGAGTACAGCAAAGAATGACGTTCCTCCCCAAGCTTTTATGGGCAAAACGGAAGTACATGATATGACCCATTGCGACGAAGGAAACAGAAATGATTACTAGCAGTCCAAAAGCTTCAGGGTTAGGAGCCAGAATAACCATGATGAAATGTAGCAGATCCAGAAGGTAATTCATGGAGTTCTGGACACCATTTATGATACCTCTTTCGGACTCTATCACATTTTCCTGAATCAATTGTGTGACTGTCAGGTCAAAAGACCAAAGGCCTAGACAAAGCAAACAAAAGGAAAAAGGTATTTAATTCCAGCTGAAGCAGGGCAGGAGACACAGAAGAACACTTGTTAAACAAGCACAGATCTCTATACTGCAAACAAATCCACTCCCCCCCCCCAGTTAAAAGCCTTGCCACCCCTTTTTGAAAATATAGACAATGGAAACATCCTGCTCCAATCTTCCAGTCAGAGCAGTTCTAATGGAAAAAGGCTGGGATATGGAAATAAGATAACCACTTCCAGTGCTCGTCTTTCTGCAATGCAGGCTACACTTGCATATACCCAGCAACTGTGATGGTGCTATTTCTGCACCACTGAGATTTATAATTATTAGTCCATTTTACTTATGTTGGATTTGTTTACGAGAATAAGACAATTTAGGATACATTCCCATGCTTAATTCCCGCCCCCCCCCCACTATATGCGGCAAGACTTGATTCTGAATTAGCTATGCAAAGAAACATTGTGTTAAAAGCTTTTTATCAATAAAATCTTATTCAATTGTGGTTTGGATGGAAAGCAAGTCCTGGAATGCTCAGGTGCCTTGACATTCTAGAAGTTGCAATCCAATACACCATAATTTGTAATCCAACTATATCTGGAGACCATCTTGAAAATCTAGACTTAATATATGATTTATGACTGTGACTCGACAAAAGCATGAACGTCATAAGCGCGCCGACAACACCGCGGTGCTAAAACCGCGATGTCAAAAGCGCACTGACAACAGCGCGCCAACAGAAGCGCGATTTAATTTAAGGTTTAGGGTTAGGTTTAGGGTTCCGTTACAGCGCGCTTCTGTCGGCACGCTTTTGTCGGCGCGCTTTAGGGCTAATTAGTCGCTCATTCATCGTGCAGTTTTGTCACCGCGCTTTAGTCACTGCGCTTTAGTCAGGCGCGCTTTTGTTGTGCGTGCATTTGTGGTGGAACCATTTATGACAGGTCCCACTACTACTACAGAAGTACAGATCTGTGTTCGAAGAAGTACCATGAGTATTTTATATAGGAAAGTACGTACCAACTCTTGCTACAATGACTCCCGCGAACAGAAGGCTAACGGAGATGAGAGACACTGGGTTGGGAGCTAATCCTGGAGCAGAAGACGTTGCATTAATCAAAGCAGGCATTTCAGTGGTAAAAGCCATTTCAAGGAAATCACCATTAGGTGCCAAGGTGGGTAATGGGTTGCTTTCAAACAGCCTAGCACTGATGTCAGCGAAGGGGGAAACAGTGAGATCCAAAGGACTTCCTGGCGTGAAGACGGAGATCACACACAAAACAAGAGAAGACAGCTGGGCAATTCCAGAGATGATGCCTGTGCGGATTAACCCACATTTGTTACGCAACCAAGTGAAGGCTACTGTTCCCAGGATTCCAGTTACAGCAGAGGCCCCCATTAATAAGCTTAAAGTGGAGCCACTCAATCCCTGAGTGTATGCATAGCCAGTGGTAATGCAGTCAAAGCCAAGGACGGTCATGTAGAGGAATGCCAGGGCCAGACCTGCAAGGAACACCGACTGGTTATAGTAGGAAACCCATCCGTCACGGAATGTACTGAAGGGCTCAGCCATGCGAGAAAGACAGCTAGCATTTTCCTGTTCAGGCTCAGAAACGGCGGTCTCTTTCTTGTGAATTAACTGGACTCCTTCGGTGCCCTTCGATTCACCGTCTGCAGAAAGAAGCAGCAGATAAGGATCGCCTATTCAAGCAAACCAATTTGCACCCATTAACAATAGACATGCCGTTAGCAAGAAACTTTAGTGCTCTGTCCTCAGTCAGAGCAGGTTGTAAAACTATTGACTGACAGGTCAAAACTGGTTCTCACAGCATAGCAGGAAAGATCCCCCCTCCACCTCCATTAGACAGAAGAAGAATATGGGAAAGCACCAAATGCTTCTCTTTCCCCATTTCTGCTCTTCTCACTTAGGGCTTTGGGTATGTCAAACAAACCATTAGTGTCAAGTGCTTCAGCAGCAGGAGTGCCGTTGCCTCGTGACCCGACAAATGCGCGCCCGACAAATGCGCGCCCGACAAATGCGTGCCGACAAAACCGCAGTGACAAGACTGCGATGTTGAAAGCGCGCCCACTAAAGCGCGCCCACAAAAGCGTGATTAGGGTTTTTAGGTTAGGGTTGTTTTCGCATCCCAATATGTTGTTTGCTGATGGCATGCTTTTGTCACCATGCTTTAGTGGGTGCGCTTTCGATGTCGTGGTTTTGTTGCCGCGCATTTGTCGGTGAACCCCGTTGCCTTACTGGCTTTTCCAAATCTTGGAATGGATTTTTAAAAGTAGACTATATAAAGAATCATAAGGAAACAGAAGGTACAATGAACTCTGATGAACTTAAAATGACAAGGAAGTATGCAGAAGTGCATGATCTCATTGATATTTGATCAAAGGTATCTTCTGAAATCCTGTTACCTTTCTCTACATTGAGCTGCTTCAGTTCTGACTCTTCGGCCTTTGAACCAGTCTTGTGAGCCAAAGCAGGCGTCTTCTTGTACACTTTGAAGAGCAGTGTATATTCTATACACATGGAGATCAAGTTCCAGCCAGAAATGAACCCACACCCTATCACAGGTGAACCAAAGGTCATTATTTGTCCCACGGCCATAGGAGCCAAGATGTTGGTCAGCTGATCAATTCTTCGTATGGTAGCATTCATATCTATAAGCCAATGCAGACGTTAGTACTGGACAATGTCACAAAAATAACTCTCTTTTTTGTGCCACACCCCCATGATGAAAGGCAGTCTCAGGAATCGTTTCTGGCTCCTGAGCCGTGGTGGTTTTTAAGAGGCTGCCTGAAGAACTGCTTACTCTGCCAAACAGCTCCTTTTTCTTTTTATTGTGTTTTTAGTTTTGTTAACATTTATAAATAATCTCAACAGTAATACAAGGGAGACCTGAGTATTTAGTATTAAGATAAAAGCCTTTTATATATTGTACTGTAATTTTTTTTGCGATTGCCTATCAATACTACTCATTTTTAGCTGTACAACTTAAACAATTCTTATATTTATCAACTTTTTACAAGTTATATTTAACACTGAAATAAACTTTTTTCTTATCTTTAAAGTTTCAAATTATCTGCGCTATTATGTGTGAACAATTTCTAGCTTATGCCACTATGTCCAGGTAAAATATGTATTTCGTAATATATTATTTATATTATTCACATGTTCTACTGCAATAAAACAATTACTGAAGAGAAAGGAACACTATTTTTTAGGCTTTGTCTTAGAATTTTAATCTTTTCTTAAATCCTAGCATTGATTACCGTATTTTTGGAGTATAAGACGCACCAAGGTTTTGAAGAGGCAAATTAAAAAAAAAGTTTTTGCACTATGCAAAACTCCCAAAAACGGCTGGATTTTCATGAAAACGGGCCTGTTTTTTTTTCCTTTCAAAAAAAGAGCATGAATAGCCCTTAGGAGGCTTGTAGAGTGCTCCTGGGGTGGGGGTGGGGTTCAGCCAAAAACGAGCAAAAAATGCTCATTTCGGCATTCCCCAGCCCCCAGCAGCTCTCTGAAAGCCTCCTAAAAGCTATGCACAGCCATTTTGGTGAAGGGGCGGGGTTTCAGAAGGCAAAAAATGCTATATTCAGTGTATAAGACGTACCCAGATTTTCAGCCTCTTTTTGCAGGGAAAAAGGTGCGTCTTATACTTTAAAAATACGTTTTTTTGACTCTTCCCTGGGTTTTTGTCTAATTTTACACTTGGTTTTAACTTTTTAAACCTAGCTTCATATATATTTGGCTTAGTATGAATATTTATAATAATATAAATACATTTATATATATATAATATAAATAAACAATATTTATATTCTTTCATAAACCTTCCTAGAGAGCTATATAAAATGTGTTAAATAAGTATCACATATAAAAAAGCGAGTTGTATGCATTCATTCACAAAAGAATGAATTATCTAAACAAGTATCACTGAATGCAAAGATATTATGCCTATCTCGAAGTCTTCTTACTCACATTAATAATTAATATTTTATATATTATTATCACATTGTGTTTCATCAAATTCTAGTATTTAACTAATATCGCATAAAAAGCAACATCCACCTCTCAAATTTCCATCATTCAACATTTTGGGTTGACTACAAATAGAAAAAAAATCCCAACTATTATAGAAGAAAAAAAGCACAATTTCCCCCAGTTTCAGTAGTCTACTGATTACTTCCAATCTAACCATTCCTGTTACATATGTAAATTGGAAATATTTTTAGGAGCATAGCAACATTTTACTACCTTCCTATGATGTAAAATGGTAACTTCCTGCAGCAAATAGTGCATGACCCTATAAAACATGTAACTTAGTTTTAAATAGTAAACAGGACACAATTTTAATTGTCTGTTCCCTTCTCACACCATACCCTTTTAATCATTTAGTCTCCCTGTGCATGTCCATATTTGCATTGGGCAGCATCTGGAATCTTTCAGAGCATTTATTAAAAAATGGAATAGCTGGATACCATATGGCCACATAAATATATTCTTAATTAATGATTTTTGCAATCAGAATAAAAATGTAGAGCACAAAGAATCTGGCATCATGCTATATAACAATTAGTTGCAATTCAGTGTATATCTGAATGTCATTTGGACTTTTAGTTTCAATAATAAAAAACTGTGGGGTAATTTGAAACATATTACTTCTATTTCAGCCCTTATTCAGTTACCACTCAAAATTCTTAGGACTAGAACTCAAGGATGCTGTTGTCGGTTTGCAACACAAATTACCCTTCTTTCCATAGAAGAAGTGGCATAAAGGTATCTTATTTGGTGCAAGTAGAATGGGCTTAGATATTTGCAGAATTGCCCACATCCAAATACCTCCACCTGTCTGATGTTAGTTGAGTCGGCATGCTCCAAGTTCCATCACATGGTCATCTGGTGGGACCAGGAGATGTGCCTTTTTGTCTCTATGTCTGCTCCAGGGAACAGCATTCTTCCCAAAATCCATATTGCCCCAATTCTGCCCCCCCCACCTTCTGAAAGGCTCTAGTGATTGGGTTTCTCCACCAGGCACTAAGTAAGGAGGAGTTTGTGAGCCTATCTTAATTAATTGTTAGAGCTGCTTCTGGCACAATACAATTTATATTTTATTCTTTGGATGATGTACTACTTGTACTTGACGCCTCTTCACCCATAGGCGACTTCCATGGAAATTTGACGCCACTGTATACGGCGATCCATGGAAGCTGTTTCGGCTGGATATGCCCAAGGGGACGCCAGTCCCAAGGGTCTTTGGATGATGATGAGCATTTGTTGTTTTTAACTGTATATGCCATCCAGATCTGCATATTGAATAGGTATCTACATAAATTGATTTGACTGATGAACAACGGGAACAATATTGTTTTGCAAAAAAAGTGATGAAGTAGTACTTTAAGGAGTATTACAATTTGTTTGCTAAATCTTGATGAAACTATAATGACTAACTATTCATAGAAATTATATAATTCTCTGATCTGCTGCTTTAGCCAAACTAGGGGAAAAAAAAAGATCTGGAAAAGAAATCTGAAGTCATGTTCTCTTGCTGCAATCCAGCAAAATGTGTGGAATTCGATTGCTCTTTTAAGTCAGTCACACGGAATAAAATAAGGTAAACAAATATATCTTACCTGCTAATTTGCTTCTATTGTCACCAGCAACAACAACCACCCAGTCTCTCTGTATGGTGATTGCTGTGGCTGTACTGGCCAAATTTGCAATGTTTGCTATTGAGATGACTAGAATATAGCACAAGGTCTGAAATGGAAAGGGAAACAACCTGTTTATGGAACAGGCAAGAAAGTAAGGCCTTCCTCCCACTATTTAAATCAACTTTCCCACCTGAACTGCTGTGTTTTACATGAATTTTACATCTCAAGATATTTGGCCACATAGGGAGCCAAACATAAACTGATCTCCTTACTCTTCCTTTAACCCATAGCCCCAAAGTCCTCTCCAAAATAATCTCCAAGAGGTTCTAAAGACCTTTCTGAATGAGATCTGTTTTCATTTGGCAGGATGAAAGACTTTTGAAAATCAGCAGACACCCTCTGTCTTCTTCTTCCTTAGAACGCTCCAAGCCATGCTTTCTATTTCTATGATCCTGTAACTATTAAGACAGGATTTGTGAGGATTTCTGGAGGCTGGCTAGGAAAAGGAAGACAGGAAATCCAGAACCTGCTCCTTCTTTTCATGGGCAATTCTCTGGATTCAACCACATTGTAATTATTCTATAGTGAATCTAGCAAAGATATTTTGTAGATACAGCTAATTGTGATTTATAAACCTTGGTATATAGCTTAACGTAATATGTAAAATGAACCAATGTGCCTTAGTCAACAAATAGCAATAGCAGTTAGACTTATATACCGCTTCATAGGGCTTTCAGCCCTTTCTAAGCTGTTTACAGAGTCAGCCTATCACCCCCCCCCCCCTCCAAGTCTGGGTCCTCATTTCACCCACCTCGGAAGGATGGAAGGCTGAGTCAACCTTGAGCCAGTGAGATTAGAACCGCTGAACTGCAGATAACAGTCAGCTGAAGTGGCCTGCAGTACTGCATTCTAACCACTGTGCCACCTCTGCTCTTCTAACAAACAGCAGTTATAATAAGCCATAGCATAGCTTGATATAATCCCTCTGCTTAAGGATATCAGGCTGGCTCCAAAAATGACTAGATACCATAATATAAAACACTGTAGCTGTCTGAATTTTTTGCAGTCCTGATCTCTCACTCTTTTTAAGAATCAATATATCTACATTTGCAATTAGTTCTTTGCTATTGGTACTCATGTTGTAGTAACATTAAATTGCAAAGGCAAACTAATCTGGCTTTAATGGCGTAAATGGAATTGACTGTATAAGCGTTGATAATAATTAACACACGCTAAAGTTTAAAGCTGATTAAAAACCTGCCTAAAACTTCTCCCAAAGGTGCTTTTTGAAGAGGCAACTGGACTTTCTGGTTGTTTTTTTTAAGACGTTTCGCTTCTCATCCAAGAAACTTTTTCAGTTGTGGATGAGAAGCATAACGTCTTCAAAGAAAAACCAGAAAGTCCGGTTGCTTCTCCAAAAAGCACCTTTGGGACAACCATGACCTGGATGACTTGAGAATCTCCATAGACATCTACCTAAAGCTTGAAACGGGCTACAAAACATGAATATATTTTTTCAGAGAACAGCTAATGGCAAAGTACTTTGTATACGCTTATAAATGTTTTTAAGTTCTGTGCACTTACAAGAAGCCATCCTTGATACAAATTTAAAAGTTGCGCTTTAAACAGGAAGACGATCATGAGAAGGATGCCACACAAAATCACTGAGGCATTCTGCACAATTAAGGACGTCTGGGCTACTGTTTAGGAGAAAAGAAAGGGAGCACAATGTCAATACTTAAAATAGGAAATATTTCAGTTTATTATTATATCAAGATGTTTACACCTGTTTTCAAGGCAACATTTTTAGGCCAATGTCCTAAATATGGATTTAACAGGTAAAAGAGAGAGAGACATGCTTAAACAGCACTAGACAATGGATGATCCCTTCCTGGTGTGAAGGCATCATTTTCAAATTGCTAATGCTACTTATCAAGGAGGAAACACCCAGCTTGAGTAGTTGATGTTTACATCTAATGGGCATTAATTATTCAAAATTAGCTTTGCTTAGACAAGGTAATTATTTGTGAAGTATTTAGTCAAATGCTTAGACAAGATTTAAGTCGTATTAATAACTTAAACACATTAATTCTGAAGAGTGCATAACACAATTACAGAAGCCACGGAAGTATGAGGTAGCGTCCCTACTGTGCATTTTTAATAAACAGTTCAAATTACTATTCTAAAGTAGTTGCAGATCCTACAGAGCCGGGCCTCATTATGGAGTAAATTCCAGTGAAGTCTGTAATTCTTGAAAAATAAGTAAACACAGATATGACTGGGCAGTCCATTTGTTATTTGCATAGTCATTCTGAACGAGACACTTACTCTGTGCAATTCTTTACATCAATGTTAATAGAAGTTGGGGTTTTTTTTTTTGAAGTTGGGATGTAAACCTTTTAATTTTGCGTTAGAGAGAAAAGTCTCTTTTAAATCAAGCCTGGTATCTGGTGCTTGATGAAGATGGCCATTAATTTTTCTTGGCAGCAATACAAAAAATGGTTTACCACCTTTTGTTTGTTTGTTTAATCTACCAGCCTAGCCCATGACTTTCATGTGGTCTTCCACGTAAATGGCTTTTCTGTAGTCTTTTCAGAGCCTTCCAAAACCAACTACCTTTGAAACCTTAGGGAAATCTTTGGCTATGCAGCTGAGCATTCTATTTTAGGATGGTAAGTAAGTCTGGTAAAGTTTTTCAAGCTTAATTAGGTGTAACTAGCCAAAAGGGCACACTTTAAATTAGGCATACTGTAATTAAAAGCTTGGCACTGACACAATTGTTTCAACAAATTCTATGCTTTTTTTTTTGTGATTTAGATTTCCCTTGTTATATGCAAATATTCTTCAATATTGTATGACACTACTAACCTTTGAGCCTTGAATTCTTGTCTACCCAGTCTCCAATAATGGCCCCTAGAAGAAGAACTGATCCTGCCACAACCAATCCATAAACAGCAGTTAGGAGCAGACTGTTTCCATATAATTCAACCAGGAAGAGAGACACTGCAAAATGCCACATACGATCCCCCTGGAATGAATGCAATAGGTTTAATTATTCAGCGCTTTTTAAAATCTGCAAATAATTAGAAAACTTTGGGCAGATTGCAAGATGGTACACAACATTCAAAATAAGCATCAGTAAAATTGCAAAACATACCGCTGTGGCACCTAAATATGTATATATTACATTTTCAGGTCTCTAGCAGCCTCTCTTACCTAAAACGGCTAGATTCCCAAACCGTCTTAGTAATTAGATTCATTAAAAGAGAAAAAAGTGATCGGTTATAGAATCTTGAGAACAGGATACATAGTCTATTCTGCCACTATAATATAGGGGTGGGTTTATATGACAGTCTAAAGATTCATACTTTATATAATGTTAGAGTTTTTTAAAATCTTGCTCGCTCTGTCTGTCTGTCTGTCTGTCTGTCTGTCTGTCTGTCTGTCTGTCTGTCTATCTATCTATCTATCTATCTATCTATCTATCTATCTATCTATCTATCTATCTATCTATCTATCTATCTATCTATCTAATACACTAATTCATATCAACATCTAAACAAGGAGACCATTGCTAGTATCATCAATGTCTGACAAGTTTTCAGCATGAGAGAGAAGGTTCTTATATAATTTTTATTTATAAGGTAAAGATAAAGGTTGCCCTTGCGCATATGTGCTAGTTGTTCCCGACTCTAGGGAGTGGTGCTCATCTCCATTTCAAAGCCGAAGAGCCAGCATTGTCCAAAGACGTTTCCATGGTCATGTGGCCGGCATGACTAAACACTGAAGGCGCATTAAACGCTGTTACCTTTCCACCAAAGTGGTCCATATTTTTTTACTTGCATTTTTACATGCTTTCGAACTTTTAGGTTGGCAGAAGCTGAGTCAAGTAATGGGAGCTCTCTCCGTTATGCGGCACTAGGGATTCGAACCGCCAAAGTGCCGAAGTTTCTGATCGATAAACTCAGCGTCTTAGCCACTGAGCCCTTTTGTTATTTATATTTACTGTTTTTTATATTTGTTGTATTGTGAACTTTCTCTGCACTGAGAACAAACAAATAAATAACCTTGAAGCAAACTACAATTATAACATTAATATCCTTGGATTGCATGTCCACCGGAAATCTCAAAATACCTGGAACCCATCATCTTAGGAAAGAGTCTCTTAAGACTTGCATCCTCCTCACTAATAAAATACACCCTCTCTTAATGTCTAGGCTGGCAAGAATTTTTATTTATTTATTTCTTGAACTTAAAGATTGCCCTTCTCACGCGCATAACAACTTGGGGTGGTGTCACTTGTTCTGTCAACTTTTGTGCTTTCTTACAAGTCCTAAATAATTAGCTCTGCTACAATCAATTAACATTCCACTATTCTGTCCATGAAAAATACAGGAATAATTGATTCTGACTCCATTAACTCAATACCTAATAAAATCACTGAATGAACTGACAATGATCAAACAAGACTGGTCAGCTGATATCTCTAATGGCCATTTATTTTGCATTGTTAATATTTTACACAGTCTCTCTGAATGTGTGCATGCATATCTCCATGCTTCGCACATATCTGTCCCCTTCCGTTAGCAACAAAAAATCCAGTAACTAATGATAATACCAAAGTTGTTCATATTGAAATGCCTGAATGCAAGCAATCATAAATCAAAGAAATGATAATCTGGTGACAATGAACTCTAGAAAACAAGAGGGCATTATTAATGTGACTGGCATTGAGGAAAAACAAGGTTAGAAATACCTTTCACTTGGCCTCTCATAAGCTTTTGAGAATAAGGCAAGGTGTGTTTTACACTGTAAGTGCCTCATTGGGAATCCAGCCAAGTGTTATACAGTATATGAAATTGGCCCAATCTATTTTATATGCACTCCTAAAGGTATTTCAGTTTACACTGGCGAATATGAATATTGTATATGGGTTGATGAGGTAAGTTTGTTAAGAAATCATGGTTAATATCAACTCTTTGGAATGTACTCTTCACTTCCGGGTTCGGTTTTGCATAAGGTATGAAGTGACCACAATTTAATGAAATTACCACTTGTCTAATAAGGAAGCAGATTCATTGGGCTCTGAAAATGCAATTACTTTTGACTTTGCCATGAAGTAGAAGCCAAAGTTTTTAACTCAAGATGTAAGCCTGCTATTGTTGAAGTTCTGCAAGGGTTTACTTCCTAATTAATAAATAACTTAATAGCTAAATCAGCAATGTTGATATTTACTGAAGTTGCAGTATTTCTAAGCTTCTTAATTTAACTAATGGTTATAAAAGGTTAGCTATTTTACAAAATGATTTATTTGCCTATTTCTTTCTATTTAAGAAAGAAAAAAATGATTTAAGCAGACAATATTATCATGAATGAGTGTAAGCGATCATTAATGAATTAAGCAGAATTTTTTATAAATATATTCTGGTATATGAACTACATAGCTATTTAAAATTATGCCATAATTCTAAATTCCCAAAGGCAATCCAATGAAATAAATAATGCTTAGATCATAGTATTAGTCATATAATTCATTAAATCAAGAGACAATCGAATATGCTATTGTTACAGTCATTGTTAATTTTAATAAGAGGAAAAGTGATATATCAAACATTATTATGATAATGATAAAAAGATAGACATCTTTTGGACATCTTAATGAGGATGGCCATGATTTTAAATTTTAAGCACTACTATCAGAGATCTGAACAGTCACACTATATATAATGCTTTTATATCAAGTTCTTACCATAATTAGTCACTTTACAACCAAGCCAGATTTAAATCAAAATGTAGGAGTCATGTTCATCAACCTAATACTATTTCTCATCTCTCTCTCTCATACATACTTTTAAGCATATTTTAAATGTAGGCTATATTTTGAATGTTGTTTCTAATTTGCCTGAGTATTTTTAAATAGAAAAAAAGATTAAAAGTAGATTGAGTAAATATATATTTTTAAATCCAATATTGTTACCAATAAGATATTTTTCATGTAAGCTGTCTTAACTACTGCAGTGATAAAATAAACTTTTTATTCAAATGTAGAACAAAGCAGGAAAAGATGCAATAAGTGAATATTTAATATAATAAGTGAAAACAAACATTCTCCTAAAATTCTGAAGATTATAAGATTTAGCGTTAAACATTAATAGGTCACAATTCCTAATAATCAACATAACTCTAAAAAAATCAATAGCAAAGCTAACATAAAAATTACCAACTGCTGTTTTAAACTGTTGCTTGGAAATGCAATGTATTCTGCTTTTTTAAAAAAGTTCTGCTTCCTCAAAAATGTGTTGCCAATCCAACAATTAATTTCTACAAGTAGTTTATATTTACAATACAAAACCTCGGACTTCTTATCCACAGAATATCAAAAGTTACTAAAAGAGAATTAAATCCATTGATGATTGAGTTGCAAGCATTGCCTAAAAAATGGAAACTTGTCAAACAGAATAAAAATGCCTCAAATCAGATGCAAAGTTCAATTTATTTTGTACTTAGTAGGTTGAGACCACCCAATGACTTTTTTTAGATATATTAAATATATATCTTTTTAGATATATTAAAACCAAGGGAACAAATTCATAAATGATCAAGTTACGGTCTACCAATTTCAAAAGATCTACCCTTAAGTACTATGGCTGCATCTGGACCTACCATTCAACAACTGTATGAGATCCTTTAAAATCAGTGAATCCTGGGTTTTATCCATACATTAGAAAGCCCAGAATCTAATCCTAACTGTAGCATCCCAAAGAAGTGATTTCGCAATTTATGCCAGAGTGTAATTTAGCTGATGTATTTTTGCTAAAGATAATATAGTAATATAAATACACATGTATCCAAATAATTATTAATACATATCAATCAACCTGAAATCAAATGCAAATTCCCGTGGTTTTATTTCACTTACCCAAGTGGACAGGGCATGTCCAAAGTATAGGAGGACTTTTGCAGATGTCAAATAGCTAACACAGGATTCTAGAATGGAAAGAACAAAGCACCGTAATGAACACAGGTAAATGGTAAATTATTGACTGCAAGTGTTTGTTATTACCATCATTGCTCAGAATCTTCTTTTAAAGAATTAATTTGAATCTGATGAATATTTAGTTTACTTCTACTACCGAGGTACCCAATATAAATATTTCAAGAAATATTTGCCATCCTTTAATAAGTTTATTAAATGCCTTATAATACCTTTTGCTAGTCAATATATTCTGAGGTCCTGATCATCTCCATTACTCCCATTCCATCTCCATATATCCTTCATCACAAATGCTATTTCTAGGTGCTGTACATACACTGTACATACACAATCAAATATAGAAGGGATGCCTGGGTTTACCTACCTGCATTTTAATGTAGAAAGTAGTCCCAAGGACATAAAAGCAACTGTATAAACTCAATTTTCTGGCAGAGAACATCCCATTTGGGAATGGTAACCGGAGGAAAAAATAGCCCAAATCATACAACCTGCAGATAGCCCAATCTACATGTGTATGTGTGTGTAAAGGTAAAAGTTCCCCTTGCCCATATATGCTAGTTATTCCCAACTCGAGTGGGCAGTGCTCATCTCCGTTTCAAAGCCAAAAAGCCAGCACTGTCCGAAGACGTCTTGTTGGTCATAACTTAAGTGGCTACGGCATGACTAAACGCCAAAGGCACACAGAACGCTGTTACCTTCCCACCAAAGGGGGCCCCTATTTTTCTACTTGCATTTTTACATGCTTTAGAACTGCTAGGCAGGAAGAAGCTGGGACAAGTACAGGAGCTCACTCCCTTACACTATGTAAGTGTAGGGATTCGAACCACCGCCTTTCTGATCAACAAGCTCAGCGTCTTAGCCACTGAACCACCACTATATATATATATATATATATATATATATATATATATATATATATATATATATATATATATATATATATATATATATATATATATATATATATATATGTGTTTTTATTTGTGCTGATAAATAAATAAAGGAAGACTAGTATAGATCTATTTCAAGCTATTTAGCTCTCATCAGCTAGCCATATCCTTACTGGGATTCGAACCTGTGCTCTATTGCCTCCCAGGCAGGGAGTTAACCATTTGAGCTACAGAGAACGACTCCTTTTATCAGCCAGCCAGGGTGGGAGGTATATACTTAAAGTTACAACCCCTGGTATGCCCAAGTGTGGGAGGAAGGTCACACTTCCACTCTCTGTCATTAGGCTCGTCACAAGAGTCCATCCAGACAGAAACCCAATATTTTTACTGTTGCCTTTGTTATATTTGTGTTTTTATTTGTGCTGATAAATAAATATTATTTATTTATTTATTTATCAGCACAAATAAAAACACAAATATAACAAAGGCAACAGTAAAAATATTGGGTTTCTGTCTGGATGGACTCTTGTGACGAGCCTAATGACAGAGAGTGGAAGTGTGACCTTCCTCCCACACTTGGGCATACCAGGGGTTGTAACTTTAAGTATATATATATATACATACACATACACATGTATATGTATATGTATGTATATATATATATATATATATATATATATATATATATATATATATATATATATATATATATATATATATATATATATATATATATATATATATATGTATATATATGTATATATATGTATATATATGTATGTATGTATGTATATATATACATACATATATATATATATATATATATATATATATATATATATATATATATACACATATATATATATACATATATATATACATATATATATATATATCCCTAGTTGACACGTATGTATGTATGTATGTATGTATGTATGTATGTATGTATGTATGTATGTATGTATGTATGTATACACACACATAGATCAATGTCGACTGGCAACCACTCGGAGGAGAGCCTTCTTGGTGGCTGCTCCGACCCTATGGAACGAACTCCCCGTGGAGATTCGTACCCTCACCACCCTTCAGACCTTCCGCAAAGCCCTTAAAACCTGGCTGTCCCGACAGGCCTGGGGCTAAAGACTTCAACCCCACCCGAATGGTATGACTGTTGTGCTTTTTAACGATGTATTGTCTTCATGTGTGTACTTGTCTTGTCCTTCCCTCCCCCTGAATTGTGAGCCGCCCTGAGTCCCCTCAGGGAAAAGGGCGGCATACAAATAAAGTATATTCTATTCTATTCTATTTTCTATGTGCAGGACATTAATCTCATTGGTGTCACTCTGGATACGACTGTCATGTCTTATTGAACAGTCCACCAGGGCTTGCTGTGAAAGCATCCTCTTCTATCAGAAGAGCAAAAGGGATTCCTATAGCAACATCCCATTTCCATTCCGGTGCCCCAATATTTAAGCCCCATTTCGTAAAGAAGTGGGGTTCCCTTATGCCTGGAGCCTAACTTCGCACAACAGGAAAAGTCCTCTTCTCTTCCCGACAGTCCATTAGATACTCGAATTGTGCTTCCCTCCTCCCCCACCTCCTTCCCGTTCCTCTCTTTTGCAGACTGGGCGCGTGACCATCCTTCCACGCTGTGGCCCCAACTCGCGCCCCGGGCAAAAGTGCCTTTCCCTGCGCTTGGTCCACCTTCCAGCTTAAAACGCGCGCAACCTCGACGGCTTTTCTCCACTGCTGCCGTTCCCTTAAAGCCCAGTCCATGCCCTCCCCCCCCCCCGCCCGCCCATCGCGCACTCACCGCAACAGCCTCGGCTGTTTTGTTGTTCTGTTGCAGACCGAGCCATGGCAATCCGGGGTCCCCTCTCCTTTCTCTCTTTTGCTCAGTTGCGGAGGCTGCCAAGCCCTTTTCAGGCGCAGAAAGCAACACAAGAGAAAGGGAGAAGGTGGAAGTAGATGAGAGCGAGGTCCAGAAAAGAGAAATACGGGGTGCGGGGTAAGAAGGGGTGCAAGGAGGGCGCAGCGGTTTCCCTCGGTTTGGTCTTTCCAAACTTAGCTAGCACTGTAGCTGAAGTTGGAAAGGAATGGCCTTATGCCCAGGCAGAGGCCAAGAACGGCCCCGGGAGAAGAAGGGGCCCAGCGAAGAGCCCACCGCCCTCGTTAGACTCTGGCCGCCGCCGCCTGTCTACACCGAGCCAAAGCTGCCCGCTAGGACTGTGTTGTGCCTTGCGGGAGAGCCGCCCGTTTATAAAACGCTGCCACCAGGGGCCGAGCCAAAGCGGAGGAAAGCCCGGGAATCACCTATCAGCGCCCAGCTGATCTGCATGTCTCCGCCCGTCGGTCCGTCTGGGGTTCTGGCGACCTCGGGAAGGAGGAGGAGGAGGAGGAGAAGTTGGGGTTCGCGCGCCCTTTGGGGAGTCTGCGAGTGACAAGAGGGGGGCCCTTTATACTTCTGGGAAGGCTGACCGGAATCTCCACCCCAGAGCACCCTATTTGCCCCGAAACAACACAACACCCTGGAATAAAATGCAGGGCGTCCTCTTTGGGCAGCCTCTGCGTTTCTCCCGAAAGCTTTAAAAACCCCAAAACCGGGGATCCTGTTGGAAACAAGTGTACGGGGTGGAGGGGGATCGTAGCGACCCGAAGATGTTGTGTTGCTGTACATCAACCCCCCCACCACCTTTTTAATAAAAGCTTATACGGGCATTTCTTCCTGAGTTGTTTTAGTGCTGATTTAGTTTCTCTTTTCTTTTGGCTGTGAATTGTGTTTGTGTGTGTGTCTGTGTCTATCTGTGTGTGTCTGTCGAAACTTTATTATTATAAACCATAGGGGGACTTTTTAATGGGAACCCAATCATGATATATGTATGTTTTATAAACGAATAAAACCCAATTAAAGCAAACAATAATGATATTTGTTTCGGTGCAAACACGTTGGGCCGCTAACCTTTTGTTTAAAAGCTGTGTCTTTTCTGCTAGTCTCTCATTTGCCTGCCATTGTTTACTTGGGCTACTCGAAGTTTCCTTCTACTTTATCTCTCTCTATTCGGAGCATTTATCTTTCAGCTTTTCCAGGTGAATATTTCTGGGGTTGGCTTCCTTACTGAGGACCAAGAAAGCATTTGGCATGAGAAATGAAAAAAAAAAACCCCTCCTCCCACTGTTAAGTAGAGAAATTTTAGTAAAAACAATTGAACTATTTTTCCATGCAATATCCTTATTTGGCAATTGAAAATTTTAATTTAGGAAGGGAAAACGTATATATTTAAACCATACCCTTTTCAGTCCCCCCCCCCCCCTTTCCCAAGTCTCCTATGCTGGAATCATCGAAAATGTGAGCATCTTGGGGATAAAAGAAACATTGAGATTTTTTTCTTCAAAAAAAAAATAATGGACAAATTAAAAGGAGAAATGATGTACTTGAGGGGCTTAATTTGTGTTTAGTTCATTATACACAATGTTTTTAAACCTCATCCTAGAATATGGGAAATAATAATAAAGAATAATAGATCAAAACATGCAAAAGTGGCATTAGTTTATTAAAGGTAAAGGTTTCCCTTGCACGTATGTGCTAGTTGTTCCCAACTCTAGGGGGCGGTGTTCATCTCTGTTTCAAAGCCGAAGAGCCACTGCTATCCGAAGACGTCTCCGTGGTCATGTGGCCAGCGTGACTAAACGCCAAAGGCTCAGGGAACGCTGTTACCTTTCCACCAAGGTGGTTCCTATTTTTCTACTTGCATTTTTACGTGATTTCGAACTGCTAGGTTGATAGAAGCTGGGACAAGTAACGGGAGCTCACTCCGTTACGGGGCACTAGGGATTCAAACTGCTGAACTGCTGACCTTTCTGATCGACAAGCTCAGTGTCTTAGCCACTGAGCCACCACATCCCCTTTTTCCAATTTGTTCATTTGTTCATTCATAACTTTTTAAAAGGTTTCCAGGAGAGATTTCCTTTTTTGTAAATGTTATTAAGCGCTACTAGTCCATTTCAGTTTCGGTCAAAATATATAGCCTCCCTAAATGGAATTGAGTGCCAAATAGCACACATTTATGAGAATTTATTTTCTGTCTAATGCACGTCATTAAAACTCAAAACTCAGCAGCACTTTTTCGTGTGGCTGTTGATAAAAATAAGATTTCCAGCGTCCGATGACAGATATGGCACAACAAAAACAAGAAGAAGCACATCATTCCTTTTCTAATGGAAGCAAATACAGGAAGACAGTACATATCAGCTATATCTTCTGTTTTTTTATAGTGGTTGAATGCAACTGGCAGTTAAAAGGAAAAGAGCCCACTAGGAAGTCATCTTGCAAAAATCCTATTTATTGGAATCTTTATGCATTAGTCTATTGCACAGTAGACACTCTGGACAATAGTCACATGAAGAACAATATAAACAATATATGTACTTATAGTTTACACATGTTTTTGCACATTAAAACTAGGACCTAGTAATCAAGTCATAAAGTGCAATTAACTATTACAGAGGCTTTGAGAATGGGTGGCATACTAATACAGTACAAAAGTAATATATATTATTAAAGATCAAATGAACAACAATGTCTTCTCCAGCCATTTATAGGATGAAAAGAAGAACTAGCCTAAACACATTGGGGAGAAAGCTCCATAATAAGGAAGCTGCTACAGAAAAGGCCCTGCTTCCTTCCGAAGATCGGATAAGCAAAGTGATGCATTTCCTGTTTTTCAGGGATAGCCCTAAGGGGCAGAATAGAGAATTAATACAAATGTGGAATGGAGAAACAAAATAAAAGCGGAAAAAAGAGAAAAAACTGATTGCAGAAGAGAAAATATTTTCAGAATTACATTTGCTTTTATAGGTGAACTTAAAGGTAAAAGGTAATGGTTCTCCTAGCTCATATGTGCTAGTAGTTCCTGACTGTAGGGGGCGGTTTCAAAGCTGAAGAGCCAGCACTGTCCGTGGTCATGTGGCCAGCATGACTAAATGCCGAAGGTGCACGGAACGCTGTTACCTTCCCACCAAAGGTAGTTGCTATTTTTCTACTTGCCTTCTACATGTTTTCGAACTGCTAAGTTGGCAGAAGCTGGGACAAGTAACGGGAGTTCACTCCATTACACGGCACTAGGGATTCGAACCGCTGAACTGCCGACCTTTCTGATCGACAAGCTCAGTGTTTTAGCCACTGAGCCACCACACCGTGAATTTATGGATGGCATTTCAGTGCATGCCAAGATATACATGAAGCTTCAGAACAGGAACGATGTGCCATAATTCATTTCTATTACATTTCCTCGTGAGAATATTTCCTTGTGCGAATATTATCCAGAACATATTATTTTGAGAGGTTTTTTTGAGAGATTCTATGTAGTATTTTAATAATGTTTTAATCAAATTGTTGAGATTGGACATGTAAAACAATGTTTCTGTGAACCCACCAACACAAGACTCAGTGGAGAAAATGTTGAATTCACCGATATTACTGAAGAAGAGAAACTGAATGCACTGAATAATTTCTCTCGATACTGAAGCTTGAAAAGATTGTGAGCCTAAGACCCTTGCCCGAAAATACACATCAAAAGAGAGGCAGATTAGAATCCATTTCATTCAATACATAAGATCTGATATGGTTCTAGAACTGCTTTTAAACTGATATTAAGAATCTGAGTATCGAAGCCAGGAGAGGTCTAAGTGAGTGCATTGTATTCATCTCAATCTGATTCACCCCAATGTCTTAGAAGCAGACACGTAACGGATAACCCTTTTGAGGAAGTGCATTGGAAACAGAATATGAATATTTCTGATTCTGAAAAATTAGCGGCAGTATCATGGCAACACTTAGGCACAACAATTAGGAGCGGTGGATTTCATATGGGGGGGAGCAGTGGTGGGATTCAGCCGGTTTGCACCTATTCGGGAGAACCGGTTGGTAACTTTCTAAGCAGTTCGGAGAACCGGTTGTTGAAAGAAATCTCATTTTGTTTTTTCCCACTTTACAGGGCTAATCCTGTAAGGAAGGCAGGAAGGAAACATTCTGGTGTTGTTTCTAGCCTAATCTTTATTGCCTTGCTTACAGAAACTGCCTCTCTGGTTAACCCTTATTACATTGTAACAGCTAAGGCGAAGCACCCACCAACGTGAGTGATGTTGAGTTGGCCATGCCCACCCAGTAACATGACCACCAAGCCCCACCTACCCTGCTGGTCATTAGGGCAGAGAACCGGTTGTTAAATTATATGAATCCCACCACTGGGGGGAAGGAAACAATATTCAATGGTTTACTGAATTCAGATAACCCAAGCAACTAAAGCAAAAGTTTCTTAAGTCCTCCTGGCCATGTTAGAGGAAGTGTGCTCGTGCATGTGCTCATGTGGAAGATGTGCTGGAGCAACCATGTAAGACCCCCCCAAAAGTAAGATCTGATCACAACAATGTTCCAAAATGTATTTATTTTCTGCAAGCAGTTCTTCAAAACTATAGATATTATATTTTGTTTTCTAGAAATGCTAAACTGACGTAATTTGTCACGAGGCATCTGCTGCTGCTGAATTAAGTACACAGGCCTTTTGCTGGAAGCATGGCTATCAGTTGCAGGGAAGGGTAATTTGCTCTGCTGTGGATGTTCTTGTTTAAAATATGTTTAAATTATGCCCTGGCTAACCTGGAGTCAATGTAGTTGTATCAATGAATCACACTGTTCATCTGTTACCCATGGGAGGAATATATTCTAGGTGAGGACCTTAAACACTGGTAAGAACATAAGCTAATGAATGCTTTGTTAATAGAGAAGACTTAATATTATGACATGGTTGTGCCATAACAACACGTGTGAATAAAACACACACTGGCAGCATATGCACATGGCCATTTTATTTGATAGATCACACTCAGCATGTGACTGTGCCACTATCTATTTGTGAACAAAAAACGTTTCCTCTGCTTTTATTTCAGTTTGGTTATGGATTCACAATTGATAGCCTCGCCAAAAATGATATACAAAGGTACTTTTCTGCTCATATACAAATTTCACGGCCAGATTTATAAGTAATAATAGACTCTAAATAAGAACTGTTTTGGTCTTCTATTTCAAAGAAATGTTTCACATCATTTCTCTATACACGTCGTTGCACGCTAGTGATCCACTGTTTCCCCCACTTCTCCAGTGATCATGCAATAGGACTAATACAGTGAATTTACTTCCCTATAACAGCTAGTTTGTGGCTGCTTACAAGCTGGGCTCAAAATGTCCAAAAAGGTAGCATCTTCTGCACTATATATGTGGCTGTATTGCCACATCAAAATGATGCATACCTCTTGTCTCCTAAACCACTGAAAGGCCATAGGCCAGAGGTCCCCAAACTTGTCAACTTTAAGACTTGTGGACTTCAACTGCCAGAATTCTCCAGCCAGCTATGCTATGCTGTATTTTCATAGCTATGCTATGCTGGCTGGAGAATTCTGGCAGTTGAAGTCCACAAGTCTTAAAGTTGCCAAGTTTGGGGACCTCTGCCATAGACAATTTTGAAGATTTTTTTTTGTTGCAAAGTTCAATATTGGGTCATTAGTTCAAGGTAGTTTTTGTCATCAAAACATTTGCAGTTTTGATCTCATCCAAGGAGGAGACTTAAGTACTTGAAACTTAAGTGTGGTGAACTTCTTACCACCAGCTAGCCTGAGCAATTTTGCAAAAAAAACGATTTGCACAAGATGTAGCACCAAACATGTGACAGGGTGGATCCTTGGATAAGAACCCTTCAGGCTTCTCATATCCAACTTCAATCAGTCAAAGGACACAGAGAAAGAATCCCGAGGATTGCAAATGAAGGAAATCTGGTGGGTAGGAGGATGCATTCCTTTGAGGGCTAGATAAGCACCAGTTACAAAAAAATCCCATGAACTGAGCTGTTTCTGTTTGGGTGCAGAGAGAGGGGAGAACTTTCAGAAAAGGCATTCTAACAAAAGAAGTCGCCCTTTATAAAAGTCATAGACCTGGGAATATTACATGCCTGACGCATGTTTGGCAATCAGATAATTCAAGCTCAGCTTCCTTCCTTTAAAACAGAAGTTAATTTCAACAAGTTTGGCTTGGTGCAAATGCTTGCAGGCCAACAGAGGCAGCCCAAGGAAAAACAGGTATCGCCATATCCCAAACAAGGAGCGGGCAAACCACTCAGCATATTTGCCGATAGCCACACAAACAATTCACATATAAGTGAATGCCAGCCATGGTAAGTGACTGAAATGGGAAAGGTATCGGAGGCACATTTCAGCTGTTTTGGGGGTTTCAAATGAAGATGAATAAAATGGGCATCTTTTTATTGTATACCAAACATTTTTCCATTGTTTGTTTATATGTGTCAGAAGCATCACAGTTAAAATAAGGCACACTATAAGATATAACATTTAAAATATAAAATACAAGATTCAGATGTATGTATGTATGTATGTATGTATGTATGTATGTATGTATGTATGTATGTATGTATGTATTTATTTAAAGTCACAACCCCTGGTATGCCCAAATATGGGAGGAAGATCACTACTTCCATTCTCTGTCCTTCGGCTCGTCACAAGAGACCATCCAGACAGAAACCCAATATTTTTTACTGTTGCCTTTTTGTTACATTTGTTATATTTGTGCTGATAAATAAATAAAAGGAGACTAGTATAGATCTATTTCAAGCTATTTAGCTCTCATCAGCTAGCCATACTCGATTCCCAGCAAGGGTATGGCTAGCTGATGAAAGCTAAATAGCTTGAAATAGATCTATACTAGTCTCCCTTTATTTATTTATCAGCACAAATATAACAAATATCTATATCTATATATATATATATTTATATCTCTATCATCTATCTATCTATCTATCTATCTATCTATCTATCTATCTATCTATCTATCTATCTATCTATCTATCTATCTATCTATCATCTATCTATCTATCTATCTATCTATCTATCTATCTATCTATCTATCTATCTATCTATCTATCTATCTATCTATCTATCTATATACCAGGGGTGGGTTTCTCGCCCTGTTCCAACCGGTTCGGTTGGAACGAGGCTGGCGGCGTCCTCGCGCACGCACGCGGCGTCCTCGCGCACGCACGCGGCATCCACGCGCGAGCATGCGGCGTCCTCGCGCGCGCACGCGGCATCCTCGCACGCGCACGCGGCGTCCTTGCACGCACACGCGGCGTCCTCACACGCGCACGCGGCGTCCTCGCACATGCAAGCGGTGCGCGCATGCACGCGCGCGGCACGCACATGCGTACTAGCGTCTGCGCAATGCTCCAGCTGCTCCAAGCTGCTCCTATGAGCCAAGGTGGCGCAGTGGTTAAATGCAGCACTGCAGGCTACTGCTAGATCAGCAGGTCAGCGGTTCAAATCTCACCGGCTCAGGGTTGACTCAGCCTTCCATCCTTCCGAGGTGGGTAAAATGAGGACCCAGATTGTTGGGGGCAATATGCTGACTCTCTGTAAACCGCTTAGAGAGGCCTGAAAGGCCTATGAAGCGGTATATAAGTCTACTGCTATTGCTATTGCTATTGCTCCTGGAGGATCGCGCAGGTGCTGTATGCATTCTGCGCATGCGTTGAAAGCGCAGAATTCGTAAAAACCGGGTAAGGAGCGGGCGCGGGTGTGCGGGCATGCGCGGGCGCGGGGGGGGGGGGGGCTTCGCCATTACCGGAAGTTACTTACTTCCGAGTTCGGCGACCAACCGGATCGCAGGGACCGGTGCGAACCGGTCGAAACCCACCCCTGCTATACACACACACACACACACACACACACACACACACACACACACACACACACAGATTAAACAGATCTTGCCCAGATCTGGGCAACATTAATGGCCTTTTGTTGCCCTGCCATGAGATCCTCAAGTGTGCATTGATCAGGGCATAAAGGCTGTGTTGTCAGCATTTTACCACAATTGCAAAAGGCAGAAGCCCCAATTGTTCAGAGTGTCTCTGGACTTTATAGTACCCATTCACAGTCTATTCAACAATTTTCCATACTTCCCAGCTTTCATCGGACCCAGGTGCCATTGAACCTGTCTAGTGTTAGTTCTTTGTAGCTTTCCATAGATCCTCTTTGCTTTCAAATTCTTTGAAAACTTTTCTATTAAAAGCATTTCTTTAAGATCCTAGAGTGCCATATGTAGCATTCTATCTTTTTAAAAAATCCTGTGAGTGAGAAAGCATAGAGATCTCACTTTCTCCTTGGCCCACGACCATTATAGGCCACTCACTGTTTTCTGAGACCAAAATCAGAAGATGTCATCCGCTCACTCCTGCTCCTTTGTAAATGCACCCTATGATTTCCAGTTTTACCCCATTCCTTTGATTTCCAGCTTCAGTTCAAAGCAGCTGTTTCCTAACCTGAGCTGTCTTATGCCCTTCAGAGTGGAGGCCTCATTCCAATTCTAAAGCAGCCCCAGCTCCATTGACTGCAGTGTCCAGAAAGTCCTTCCTCTCCAGCAGCTGGTCGCTGTCCTGTGCAGCTATTTCATTCTAGGCTTTCAGGAGGTGGCTGTGGTTTGTTTTAGGGCAGTGATGGAAAACCTTTTGGGTGTGTCAAAAATTCCAAAAATTTGGCATCTCTCTCTCGCTCTCTTCTCCATATCTAATCTTCCTGGACAGTGGCACTTGATGGCAGTGCTGAGGTGTGCAAGTCTTGGGGAATGATGTAATTGCCCCTGCCTCACACCGCTTACCTTCAAGCAGTGTCCTCTTTCTGTTGACAGGCCCCTGCAGCCTACCCAAGGCTGCTCAAGATCACCCAAGGCCTTTGTTCTTGATGCAGCTTTGGAGAATGTTCTTCTGGAACCTCTGCAGCCTCCAAAAACTGTGCCAAAACGTGCCTTGTTTTTGTGAAATTTTTGGAGGCCCTGGAATCTGTGCGCGATCTGCGCATATCCTCTTATGTGACTTTCAGAAGCTGCATGAGAACACATCGTTTCTCACATGGCCTGTGTAGTCTACAAAATTGCATGAGAATGGGGAGTGCTTTTGAGAATAGCTGTTGTTGAGTCTTGGTGAACACTGGTGTCTCACCCATAATGTTGTGATGTGTCACCTTTGACATACATGCCATAGGTTCATTCTCACTGGTTTTAGAATCCTGAGATGGAACCCTATTAAGTCAATGAAACTCATGCTCCATTCAACATTACATTTTCTGAAGGACAATCATCCTTTTGGTTCTGGACAATGCTCTCCTTGCTTTCCTATTTCCTCCCCACAATAACTTTCCTGTAATTTTGCAAAACATAATTCAACTGCAATGTAGGAATTTTGCTCTTTGATTTCATTGTCCCTGATCAGTTCTTAACTTGCTACAAAATTTCTAAGGACCTGTATAGGAAAGGCACAGCCAGCTGTTCTATATTGCTTTGATTATATTGTAATATTTTCAAATTTCTTGCACTTGACCATAGCTTTTTATTGTACTTGCTTTGAGGTACAAGAACTGTAAGATGCAAAAGAGGTGTGTGGGATAATATCAAGACTTGCACGGTTACAGATAAATTCTCTAGGTTTGTTTGCCATTGGCTAAAGAAATTGCTGGAAATATTCTATATTTACCCCACATTGTGTAAGTTTGCCGTATTAAGCATTAAGCATTTAAGCAGTTCAGCATTTTCTGATTTGTTATACTAAAGTAATGTGGACGGATATAAAGAGGAATTCCTTACATCATCATGAAATCCATTTTTTTTTCATGATTCCATTTCAATGTTTCCAATTGCATTGTTATATTGATTTTTCTTTAAAAAAGTTTTTTTTAATTTCTCATATATACATTCACAATTTTATAATCTCATAACTGTTGTTAATAATATGTATTTATAACAATTTTTCTCCCCTACAATTGACGATATAATTGAGATTGCTTTCTTACCATCCCATACACCCATCTTATTTTACAACAATCCTACTTCCTCTTCCTTCCTTCCCTCCTTCCTTCCCTCCTTTCTTCTCTCCTTCTCTCCTTCCTTCCCTCCTTCCTTCCCCCTTCCTTCCCTCCTTTCTTCTCTCCTTCTCTCCTTCCCTCCTTCCTTCCCTCCTTCCTTCCCTTTCTTCTCTCCTTCTCTCCTTCCTTTCCTCCTTCCTTCCCTCCTTCCTTCCCTCCTTTCTTCTCTCCTTCATTCCCTCCTTTCTTCCCTCCTTTCTTCTCTCCTTCTCTCCTTCCTTCCCTCCTTCCTTCCCTCCTTTCTTCTCTCCTTCTCTCCTTCCTTCCCTCCCTTCTTCCCTCCTTCACTTCCTCCTTCCTTTCCCTCCTTTCTTCTCTCCTTCTCTCCTTCCTTCTCTCCTTCCTTCCTTCCTCCTCTCCTTCATGAAATCCATTTGGATGCCTTTTTCATTCATGCAAAGCATTGGCTAAGGTTAAATAAATCCCTACCCATTACTTCTCTGAATTTGATAACTATTCCAAATAAGGGTGGTAGTAAACAGCTAAACAGCTGGTTTCTTAAATAATAGATTGACTTGCTGGATCAACACAGAACTCACTGCAACCTCAGGCTTTATGGATATTAAGTTGTTTTTTTCAACACATTGCTCAAGGATTCAGTTTCAGGATTTTGATGTGATTATGAGGGATTGTATTTTTACGGCTGTCCATAATTTGCTCTGGCCATTCTCATAAACAACAGTAATGCCATTTCCTTTCTCCCACCCAGAGTATCTTGACGTGTGGCTTTCACAAATACTTTTTATCACTGTTTTTTTATTTATTTAAGGCTTTGGATGGGGGCAGAAAGAAGGTGTGTAAGGAAATCTGTTTGTCTGTTTGTTTTGGTCGGAGTGGAGAAGAAATCCATCACGGATTTCCTTTATATCGAAATGTTCTGATCTGCCAAGCTTTGCATAATGCAATAATTCATTGATTTTTATCTGAATCACCAAACATCATTTATTGTATAGTGGTAAAGGAAGACTTGCCATTCCCTTTATTCAGGAGGCATTATGCAATCTTAGATGTAACTCATTTAATTAAAGCTGTATACCACCTCCACACATTCCAGCTTAATATGATACAAACCACACCAGCATTTTAGGGCCTTTCCCGGAAACCTCTTCCAGTTATAACCCACTGGAGTTTTACTGAATATATAATCTGAATAATTCTGGAGAACTCAGAAGTTTCTGCATTACAATGAGAGATTTTAGTTAGTTTGTTTATTTATTTATAAAATATATTAACCGTCCATCTTACCATAGGGTAACCCTGTGTGGCTTACATTTACATATACAATTAAAACATAAACAGTTAAAATAAAACATTAAAACCAAAGGGACGTGGGGATGGTGCGGGCAGATGTAGGGGGAGGTGGAATCTGTTATTAATCAATCACTTCCATTATGCTGTTCGCTCATTGGGGCCCCAGCTGACTGGCAAAGCCACATTTTTAGGCCCTGATGAAAAAATAGGAGGGTTAGAGCCGGGCTGTTTTAACGCATGGGCCTGATGGGCACTTGCCTGTCAGCCCCACAAGCATAGGGGCCCCATACTAATCCGTGTATGTTAATTCTTCAATGCACTTTTCATCATATAAATACGGTTCACCGACAAATGCACGCTCGACAAAAGCGCGCCGACGAAACCGCGGTGACAAAAACCACAAGTTCGAAATTGCACCGATGAATGAGCGCAGAAGCGTGCCGACAACAGCGTGCCGACAAAAGCGCCCCTTCAATGAACAAGTAATAACAATCGAACAATCCTAACCCTAACCCTAACCCTAACCCTAACCCTAACCCTAACCCTAACCCTAACCCTCACCCTCACCCTCACCCTCACCCTCACCCTCACCCTCACCCTCACCCTCACCCTCACCCTAACCCTACCCTAACTCTAACCCTAACCCTAACCCTAACCCTAACCCTAACCCTAAACAGAACCCTAAACAGAACCCTGAACCTAACCCGTAACTTAACTGAAATCATGCTTTTGTGGGCGCGGTTTTGTCGGTGCGTTGTTGTGGGCGCGTGTATGACGTCGCGGTTTTTGTTGCCGCGGTTTCGTCGGCGCGCTTTTGACGTGCACGCATTTGTCGGGTCACGTATAAATACAGCAACATATTTATTACATTTTACTGCATTTTTAAAATTAATACTAACACATTCATAGAAATTAACACTGATTTCCCCCCGTAGATGATGAGATGAGCCCACATGTTTTAAACGTTTCAACACCGATTTTGTTGGAAGTGCCAATAAAATAAATATATGTTTAATTTTATCAACCATTTACATTTTTATTCCTGTGAGTAGTTGTTGTAGGGGCCCCAGTACACTGCTTTGCACGGGGCCCATAATGCTGTTAAAACAGCCCTGGGTTAGGGCCAACCTCACACTGGGGGAGGGTGCGGGGGGCGGATGACAGAATGTTCCAGAGGGCAGGAACAACAGCAGAAAAGCCCTTTCTTCTGGACCCTGCCAGCCAGAATGAATAGGGCTGATGGGACATGCAGCATGAGTTCCCCCCCCCTCTCGACTTGTATGGCCGTATGACTCTTGTGTATTTTAATTATATGTATTGTGTTTGTATCCCCTTTCCCCTTTTGAGTTGTTCGCCGCCCTGAGTCCCTCCCGGAGAAGGGCGGCATACAAATAAATTAAATCTGAAATCTGAAATCAGCAAGCTACCTCTGCCGGCATGAGTGGTATGGGCCAATCCCAGTGGGGTGAGACGGTTCCTCAAGTAACCTGAACCCATGCCATGAAGGGCTTTAAAGGTGACTGTCAACACCTTGAATTGCACCTGGAAGCCGACTGGTAATCAATGCAGCTCGCAGAGCAGTGGCGTTACAGGGTTACTTGGAGGTAATAAAAAGAGTCACATGGTTACTGGTCATCTTCTAGGCAAACTAATAACAATTTCCCTCCCAAAAAAATAATGCTCTCTCTTATCCAGAAAGGAGAATAAAGAAGGAAGACTTCAACAGCTTTAATTGTGCATCTATTTCAGGCAAAATCTGAAGACTGCAACATGGACCAGTTTGGAGACATCTGCCTCTTCCAAACTAAAATGACTCTTTCTTGAAATGGTCCAAAATGAACCAGAGTAGACTGAGAGTAGATTCATACTTTCTGTTTGCCCCAAGGCCAGTATGGACCGGCCACCAATTCATTACTGGAAGGATAACATATTCTGTTATCCACTCCCAATTCATTGCAATTGTTACCCCATCACTGTCTTTTCTAGCTTTCATTCAAAACTGTTGCTTTCCATTCTTTGGTGTCTTAAGCTCTTTAAAATAGGTAGTCTGAAGCACTTCATACCATTCTAGTTGAAGCTCCAGCTATGACCGATTGCTGGCATGTCTCCACTCCTCCAGTAGTTGATCATTGTCCTGGGCAGTCATGTCATTTGGGCTCCTGAGACATGATGTTCTCTGCTGGTCAGCAGTTCCATTTTTAAACTTACCTTGTGGTTGCTGTAATAATCAACTGTTAAGTCTTTTTTTGGCCTGTATTTTCCCAATCTTTTTACAGTTTTTTCATTCCATTCGTCCTTACATCTCCGGGAGGTTACCTTTTGATTTATGTCAGGTTTGGTGAAGCATGTTCCCCTGTTTTTCCACTCTGGGCACACACAACTGAAAATATCCTTCCCCTGTTCCTGTTCCTTTCCCTCTCTTTCTCCCTTTCCCCTCTCACTGTTCTGACCGAGGCTTCCCAAGAGCATGAAGCAAACTCCTTGTCCCGACAAAAAACCCTTTTATTAATTTACTGTGAATTCTGCTCGTTCACCTACAGCAAAGTCTTTCAAGGGAGGATTTACAGTCACAGACCTTATCTGGCTTGGAGAGCTGCCAGGCTAACACCTGCAAAACTTGGTAAGGAGTCTCGGAGAGTCACGAGCCAATTAAGTGAACTAATTGTCTCCTGCAAACTCCACTCCACTTTTATTCCTCTTTTATTTCCACTGAAAGGGGCTGTTCATCATCCACCTGTGGCCTTACTCCCAAGTCGACCCCTGTTCTTTAGCTGTTCGCTTCGTCTGGCAACTCTGACATGCACACAGTGGGAAAAGGCTCCAGCTGTTCGTCTGCCTCACTGATGTCTGACTCTGAAAGCAGGTGATAACTGTCAGACGGCCCTGGCTCCCTCTCTGCCTCCGACACAGAGCCCTCATCAGAGCCTTCCCCAGACTCCAGGACTGGCCCATGTTCCTCACCAACCTCCTCACTGTCTGAATCTGCTGCCAGCTCTGCTGGCAGGCCACAACACTCACTTTCTCTTTCCTCCATTCCACTTCCCCTTTTGTTTTTAAACCTTTAAGTTGCAATGTAGGCATATTGGAATGAAGTTAAAAGGTTTCAATGAATGTTGCTTAGCAGCTTCCATGAAACTGAACCATCCGTTTCTCTTTGCTAAAAGGATTTAGATTAGATTTAGATTTAGATTTAGTTTATTTGTATGCCACCCTTCTCCGGGAGGGACTCAAGGTGGCGAACAACTCAAAAGGAGAAAAGGGGATACAAATACAATACACGTAATTAAAATACACAAGAGTCATACAGCCATACAAGTCGAGAGGGGAGGGGAACTCATCAACCCCAGGCCTGCCGGCACAGCCAGGTTTTGACGGCTTTCCAGAAGGCCTGGAGAGAGGTGAGGGTCTGAATCTCCGCGGGGAGTTCATTCCAAAGGGCCGGAGCTGCTACAGAGAAGGCCCTTCCCCGGGTGGTAGCCAGATGGCATTGGCTGGTAGACGGAACCCGGAGGAGGCCGACCCTGTGCGATCTAACGGGTCTATGGGAGGTAATTGGCAGCAGGCGGTCTCTCAAGTACCCAGGTTTCCATGGCCTACAGTGGAACACAGGAATGAAGGAACATCTGGTTTCCTTTGCTTTAAATCAATTCAGCAACAAAGCAGTGGGGGGCACAATAAAGGGGCAGAGGAGTAAGAAAGGGCTTGTATTTGTGTTCCCTTAGGAAGGGTTTATGAAGGCATCCATATATGCAAAGGTCTGAAAAAGAAAAGTATAAGGAATATTAAGGAATGGAACAGTCCCTTAAAGGAAAAGGCAAGCATTGGTAAACTGATCTACTCAAAGCCAGGAAATATGAAAAGCAGGAAGCCAGAGAAAGACCAATTATGGCCTGTAGTAGTGGCCATAAACTGGACTGAACACCAGCCCAGTCCTGTTGTTAAACCAAGCTGCAATTTCGGAAGCCGGCTTCCAGAAGAGCCAGAAGCAGAATAGGAAATGAGCAGGTGAGGCTGTGTGATTGTTATTCTGGTTGTTGTGTCTGACTCTTTGTGACCCCATGGACCACAGCATGCCAGGCCTCACCCCAGCTCCTCCACTGTTTCCTATAGCCTGCCCAAACTCATGCCTACTGCATTGATGACATTACCTAACCATTTCTGCCATCCCCTTCTCCTTTTGCTTTCAATCTTTCCCAGCATCAGACTCTCTTCTCATTTGGTGGCCAGAGTATTTGAGCTTCAGATTCAGTACCCGTCCTTCCAAAGAACAATCAGGGTTGATTTCTTTTAGGATTGACTGATTTGCAGTTCAAGACTCGCCAAAGTCTTCTCTAATACCATACCACAATTTGAAAGCATCAATTCCAGAGGTGGGTTGCTCCTGGTTCGGCCCAGATTGGCTGAACTGGTAGTAGTGGTGGCGGGAGGCTCCGCCCACCCACCCAGATGCTTCTGCACATACGCAGAAGCATCACGCGCGCATGAACTGGTAGTAAAAAATTTGGAAACCCACCACTGATTAATTCTTCATTACCCATTACCCTTCCTTAAGGTCCAGTTCTCACAGCCATATGTTACTATTGGGAAAACCGTAGCTTTGACTATATGTGCTGTGCTCTTAATCCTTCACATTCCCTTTGGAATTTCATAAGACTTTTCAGCGGAGTTATTTTTCCCCCCAAAGGTTTTATTAGGTGAATGAGAAGGAAAAAAAGCACCCTTCTAAAAAACCGCCAGAGGCTATCCTATCCTCCATCGGAGGTTCAGGGTCAGATTTTTAAATGACTTAGCTCTCCTCAGAGGTAGATCAATGGCCATGCTGTACTAGATTTTCCTTTTCAATACTTGTGCCTTTTTAATATGGAAAGTAGCAATCAAAACACATACTCCTCTCCGCACCAGAAACTATAGGAGTGAGGTAAAATGTTGTAACATTTAAACACATCCTGGATGGGGGGGGGGGTGATCTATCTATTTCATACACTCATAAATTGAAGTATGCGACTGCATATTCTAGATACTTGATCCCAAAAGGAAAAAAAAAACCCACAAAAAAACTGCAGCACATAAAGTTGTCATCCAGAAGTGATTTGTACATTTTCCATTTTTATAGTAACAATCAGGGATGGGTTCCTGCCAGTTCCAGCCTCTTCTATAGAAGAGGTTCCACAAATCTACAGTGCCATTTAGAACCGGTTCCAGCTCCCTCTCCCCGCCCGCCTGCTCATCATCAAGATGAAGAGTGAGAGGAGGAATTCTGGGAGTTGAAGTCTACAAGTCTTAAAGCTGTCAAGTTTGAACACCCTTGTTTTTTTTTTTCCTAAAGGGTTAGGGTTGCAAGAGTCTTGTAACTTGACAGCTTTAAGACTTCCACACTTCAGTTCCTGAGCCAACATGACTGGAGGAGGAATTCTGGGAGTTGAAGTCCACAAGTCTTAAAGCTGTCAAGTTTGAACACCCTTGGTTTTTTTTTTCTAAAGGGTTAGGGTTGCAAGAGTCTTGTAACTTGACAGCTTTAAGACTTGCACACTTCAGTTGTTGAGCCAACATGACTGGAGGAGGAATTCTGGGAGTTGAAGTCCACAAGTCTTAAAGCTGTCAAGCTTGAACACCCCTGGAGTTTTGTTTTCTAAAGGGTTAGGGGTGCGAGGGTCTTGTAACTTGACAGCTTTAGGACTTGCATGCTTCAAATGCCAGAGCATTGCTAAGTGAGTTTCACCACATTTTACAAGTTGGCCATGCCCACCCAATCACATAACTGCCAAGCCACTCCCACCTGGCCACATGGCCAGCAAGCCACTCCCACAAAGCAGGCCACACCTACAGAAGAGGTTCTAAAATATTTTGAAACCCACCACTGGTAACAATGGTAGTGTTTTTGAAAGCTGGCCTTCTTATCAAGACATAAACAATAACACAAGTGAGAACATAATAGCTTTGAGTACACCTTCGTTCCAGGTGCAGTTTACTTGTATTTTGTTTATACTTCTTGAATAAAGCTTGCTGCAGTTGTTGTCACTTTAAGAACGTACTTGAGTCATTTGCCCTAAGCAACACAAAGCAACTTTTTTTTTTTAAAAAAAGGCTGTTTTTTACATTCTTAATTTTGTGCAGACTCATCTCAAATAGTGGAAATATCAAGTCAAATTCTAAGTGAAACTTAAATAGCTGACAAGCTTTTCCACACTTCAGACCTGAGCTGTTTGTTTCCTCTCTCTCTCCTCTCCTCCTCCCCTCTCACAAATAAATTAGCTGAAAATGAAAGTGCTTTCTAAGTTTCAAGCCTTTTCTTTTCTTTGGTAACACTGAAGATTTGATGTTTTGTTCAGGCCATATTTCTCCAGTGATTGGCAGATCACCTTGCCTGCTGGAATGGGCAAGGAAGGGAGAGAAGGGAGAGAGAAAGATTTTACCATTTTCCCTGTCAAAAAGGTTCATTTCAAAAAGGCAACTGGCCTTTCTTGGGTTTAGCTTCTCATCCAAGAAGCTTCTTCGGTTCTGACTGAATAGTGGGGAATGGAAGGATTTATATTCTTTACAGTCATCTGGTTGTAAACACTCCGAAAGTCAATCGTTAGCTCTCTGACAGTCATTCTTTTGAAGACAGCAAAATTCAAAAGAGGACCACTGGTTTGAAAGGGGGTCAAAGAGGCCATCTATATTAAAATTGAACAGCCCTCTCTCAACAGAGGAGAAGGGATATCTCCTGTGTACAATGCAGCCTTTTCAGCAGTCCCAAGAAGATCCCACATTGATTTGCACTCTGATTCAGATGACTCTGAGGATACAGATAAACCCAAGTGGTCTCAACAACTCTCAGGCAGCTAACAACCTCAGAAACTAAGAAACTCAATCACGGCCTTAATTCAGGGGTGAAATCAATTTACCTTCACTACCGGTTTGCAAAGACAATAATGAACAAGTCCTAAGTGCCGTGTAGTGGCCAACTGTAAATTTATGTGTTGTGCTATGAGGCAGAGATGGGTTCCTACCAGTTTGCACCTATTCGGTAGAACCGGTTCGTCAAATCTACCAAGCCAGTTAGAAGAGGTTCCACCAGTGGACCCGGAAAGCAGGCCACACCTACAGAAGAGGTTCCAAATTTTTTTGAAACCCACCACTGGCAAGGATCTTGTAACTTGACAGCTTTAAGACTTGCATGCTTCAATGCCAGAGTTTCTGAATAGCTACTTGGACCAACCTAAGTACTAATTCATAATTTCATATCTGGTCAGATGGGTGGCAAGCCACTCCCATCCGGTCACATGGGTGGCAAGCCACTCCCACAAAGGAGGCCACACCCACAGAGTAGGTTCCAACAATTTTTGAAACCCACCACTGCTATGAGGGTATGTGATTCCACTTAAGTAACATAAAACAAATATGAGATTAGTAAATATAATTATGAATACTGGAAAAAAAAATGATATTGGGAGATCTGCTTGTCTGTAGACCCTTAGTTCTCAGATATTGAAGACTATTCTACTGAAGAATATACACAGAACACAATAACATGTTTTTGGAAGTTTGATCATTTAGTAATACAGGTAGTCCTGAATGACTACAATGAGCCCCAGATTTATGTTGCCAAGTGAGAAGTTTGTTAAGTGAGTTTTGCCCTATTTTACAACTTTTCTTGCCACATTTCCAAGTGAATCACTGCAAGTAGTTAAATTAGTAACACGGTTATAAGTGAATCTACTTTCCCCATTGACTTTGCTTGTCAGAAGATGAGCCTGGGATACTGCAATCATCATAAATGGGAGTCACTTGTCAAGAATCCGAATGGGAATCATGTGACCATGGGGACGCTGCAACAATGATAAGTGTGAAAATTGGTCATAATTCACTGTTTTCAGGGCCCTTGTAACTTCGAGCAGTCATTAAATGAACTGTTGTAAGTTGAGGAGTACCTGTATTCAATTTTCCAGATGTTATTATGCTTGTTAATTTGAGCTGTGTTTTCCAATACAACGATGTTAATTTCAGACACCAATTAATAAAGTAATGGATAATGGTGAGAACTAAATAATTTTTTGAATGGTGACACACATGGGGTCCATTATATTACACTTTGATAGAAAATATGCACATGCCTGTAATTGCTTCTGGATGGCATTCAGGTTTTCTGGATACCATTTAATTTA